>NW_003852400.1:25865433-25880470 GCF_000181295.1 Otolemur garnettii
AAAAAAAAAAAAAAAAATTTCTTTGCTAAGCTTCTTGTTGGAGGATCTATCCAACACTGCCAAAGGAGTATTAAAATCTCCAACTATGATGGAGCTGGGAGAAATCAGGTTGCTCATGTCAATTAGAATCTCTTAAGAATTGAGGTGCATTCTGGTTGGGTGCATAAATATTGATGATTGAAATCTCTTCATATTGAATATTACCCTTAACAAATATAAAGTGTTCATCTTTATCCTTGCTTAGTTTTGTTGGTTTAAAGCCTATTGTATCTGCGAATAAAATTGCAACACCTGCTTTTTTCTGCTTTCCATTTGCCTGGAATATTGATGACCATCCCTTCACCCTGAGTCTATATTTGTTAAGATAAGATGGGATTCTTGTATGCAGCAGATATCTGGCTTGAGTTTTTGTATCTAGTCAACCAGCCTGTGCCTCTTTAGAGGGCAGTTTAAGCCATTCACATTGATTGAGAATGTTGATAAGCCTGTTATAATTTTGGGTATCAAGTTTTTTGAAAGTCCAGTGGTCATCTCTAATCCTTTCGCCACTGTGGAAATTGGAATTTGATTAAAAATTTCTGTGAGAGTTTACTTATGTGGTGGAGGATTGCACTGGTCATTATGGAAGATAGGTCTGAGAATATCCTGGAGGGCCAGTTTAGTTATAGAAAATTTCTCAACATGTGAATGTCATTAAAGTATTTAATTTCTCCATCATAAATAAAACTAAGTTTAGCTGGATACAGGATCCTGGGTTGAAAGTTATTTTGTTTTAGGAGATTAAAAGTCCATTAAAAGATGACCACCCTCTTCTGGCCTGCAAGGTTTCAGCAGAGAGATCTGCAGTCATTCTAATATTCTTCCCCTTGTAGGTTATGGTTTTCTTAACATTTAGCTGCTTACAGAATTTTCTCTTTCATACTAACTTTAGTGAAGTTAATTATGTTGTGTCTGGGGGATGTCTTGTTCGGATTGAGTTGTGCTGGGGTTCTGAAACTGTCTGCTATCTGAATTTCAGGATCTCTTGGCATGTCTGGAAAGTTCTCTTTCATATTTCATGAAGAAGAGCCTCTGTGCTTTGTGAAGGCACTTTGTCACTTCAGGGATTCCTATAAGACGAATATTAGTTTTCTTCGAATTATCCCAGAGCTCTCTGAGAGAGTGATCCGTTTTTGCTCTCCATTTCTCTTCATCCTTGAGCACTTGGGCACCTTCAGAATCTGTCTTCAAAGTCAGAAATCCTTTCTTCTGCCTGCTCCATTCTGTTACCAAGGAATTCTACTGTATTTTTCAGATCTTTGAGGGCTGCAACCTCTTGCTTCAGTGTTTCAAAATCTTTGGTCATTTTATCTTTGAAATCATTGAATTCTTGAGATAGCTTTTGAATAGTTTGAAATTCTAAATCCCTTCTTTCCTCCAATTGTTAATCTTATTAGCTATCCAGATTCGGAACTCTATTTCTGTCATCTCAGCCATCTATTTATGGATGGGATCTTCAATTGCATTTGCCCCATCCTTCCTTGGGGGAATTGATCTACTCTGGTTGTTCAGGTTACCAGAATTTTTCCGCTGATTCTGCCCCATGCTGAATTTGCACCGTTTGAAGACCATACCAAAACTATTCTGCCAGTGACTGCCACAGGAGAAGATGCTGGCTTCCTCTGGTTGTCTGGAGAGACAGAGTGTGTCGGCCAGGAAAAGCTTCAGGGGTGTGAGCCTTCTTGTTCCTGCTGCTGCTGTTCTTTGCCTTGGGGTACTGCCGTTCCAATGTGGTTCCCTCTCAACTGACCATCCTCTCACAGATCTCAGTAGCTGGGCCTTGAGTGCCCGGAACACAGCTGCATCAGTCCTTGGTGCATGCTGCCGGGGTTTCCCAGTGGGCGGGGGAGCAAACCGGCAGCCTTGTGGGGAATGCAGGGCTAGGTCAGTCCTCAGGGTGCTCCGCTGGGCGGGGGGAGCTTGGGGGGAACAACTGGCAGCCCCATGGGGCAGTTTTGGGATGCATGGCCTGGACAGGGCCCTTGGTCCCGCAGGGGTGGGGGAATGCTGCTCTTGGGTCTCCTCTCACTTTCTCTGGAGGCAAGGAGGGAAGGGTGGACTGGAAATTCAAAAATGGCAGTGAGAACGTTAGTTCTATTCTTCTGCCTGGTGAGAGGGTGTTTGGAGCCCTATCAGGGTCCCTCGAGGGGAGTAGACCCCACTGTCTGTAGCGCTCACATGTGAGGTGAGATTATAGGTCCTCAGTTTATCGCATGCCTGTAGCAAACTCCCAGGGGCAGACGGAAAGAAAACAAAGAGAAAAGCACAACTTTCTTGGGGGAAGGGACAGACACTTTTCCTTTGGGATGTATTATGTACCTGTAGATTGCTTTCGAGGAGTTGCAACTTGCCTCAGCAGAGGTGTCCTGCAGATATCACTGCTCTCTCGGCTGGGCACCCAGTCTTCAACTTTGTTGTGTGTATTCTAGACTTTATCCTTCCCTCTGGACGGGAGCTTCTGTCAGAGGCTGGTACCTGTCAGCCATCTTGCCCCTGCCACCCAAGAATTATTTTTCTTTTCTTCATTAAATAAAAGGTAAACGTTGAGGAAAAATGCCTTTTCCTAAGCTTCATGAAGAGTTTGACCAGTATATTGGTTATTACACTATGGTCAAGATGTAGCCCATTGTGGTTTTTTTTTCCTTTCACTTTTTCTTTTTAAAGTGGGATATAGTGGTGAATCTATTTGTTCAAAGTTTTCTAAGCTCTACCAGTGCTTTAACTGGAAGTTAAATTTGGAGAATTCCAGTGAAATGTTCTGTTTTCTGATTAAGGAATATTTGCGTTCCTTAATAGGACTTTCTACCTTTGGTCAGTTATTTTTGTTGTTTTTATAGTTCATAATACTTTGTTATTATTTATTATCATAATCAATTCATAAAGCTGATGAACCTCCCTCTATTAAACTTTACCAAGGTTCCTTAAAGAACTGTCATTCTAGGCCAGGTGCAGTGGCTCACACCTGTAATCCTAGCACTCTGGAACAGGTGGATTGCCTGAGCTCATAGTTTTGAGACCAGCCTGAGCAAGAATGAGACCCCCATCTCAAAAAATAGCTGGGTTTTGTGGTGGGAGCCTGTAGTCCCAGCTACTCGGGAGGCTGAGGCAAGAGGATTGCTTAAGCCCAAGAGTTTGAGGTTTCTGTGACCTATGATGCCATGACACTCTACCAAGGGTGGACAAAGTGAGATTCTGTCTCAAAAAAAAAAAAAAATCTTTAGCATCTCATTTAATATATATGTAATTTTTGTAGATATATTCTAAATATTAGAGCTCCATCTTAATTTGTTGTGTCTTCTTCCAGTGCTTGTCACTAGGTTTCTTGTGGCTATTTTAGTGAACTTTTCTTTACAACCTTGATGCAAAGAGCTACTTCTTGGATTTTTTTGAATACAGACTGAGGGCTTCCCTCCAAATATCCTATTGCCACTTGTGTGTCATTTGACATAATTTAATTGGATGAGAATCATGCCTAAATGACTGCCTAACTACATGTTTCTTTTTCGTGATGGACTTCAGGTTATACAGAGCTGTGTCAGGCCTCTTTTGGTCAGAAGAATGTTTGTTTCTCTTGACAGCTTCTTGATTGGTTCCTGTCCAGATTTCTGCTGGGCAGCCGTATGGTCATTTCTCCATGTTTTCTAGATTGCTTCTGGGGCAAGATTCCAGGTCTCATTTATTAGTGTTTACAATCTACTCACACTGAGAAGGCTTTGGTTTTATATCAGTCATCACATTCAGATCTAGTGTTCTTCCTGTCTCTTAGGAAGTTGATTTGAATCTGGTGATTTTATTTTGTGTGGCCCCACATATTTGGCTAAATTTTCATCCTTTTGTATGCCAAAGAAGAAAGGCCATAAAAGCTATCAGGGAGTGCCTACATTATGCTGACTTTGGAAAACCAAATCTAGTAATAATTCTATGAAATTATAAGTATAAATGCACGTTAGAGTAGGTGGTCTCCATTCCACATTTTTTCATTCTCAGTTATGTAGTTCTTAAAAAAAATATTTTGAAAATCATTCTCTGTAACTGTGAGGCAAAGAGAAAATTACTCATGGTGTTAGTAGTGATAATAAATTAAAAGCTGTACCTTTCAAAGTTTTAGCTCTCATTACACAAATACTCAAACCTTATTAACAATATAGAATGTTAGCAAATTTATGCTTAACCTTAGTGAACTGAAAGCAAGAAAATTCTCCACCTGTATTTACTTACAGCTAGTTTTATTCTCAAGTACATTATGAACTGCATCATTTCTAGGATATTTTCAAGTTGTAGAAAAGCAACCTAATGTCTTGTATTTAGTTTCTTCTCAGTGAATTTACTTTGATTGAATGAAGAGTGAAATAGTAAGTCTGTGTAAGTTAAGTTTAGACATCAGGACAGACTTACTGTTAAAAAGATAAAGATCATTTTACAATGTAACTGCAGAATATTATAATATTTTCAGACTCAAGCTTAAATTATATAATCCAATTAAATTTTAAAATCTTAATTTTTCTTTGCTTATATGTTACAGCAGTTTTTGATTAAATTTTGTTTTGGCACTTTTATGAAAGAACCTACTTAATTTATATTTTTGGACTTACTTATATTTCAGGATATACATTTTATTGTAAGGAAATTTTATTTGTGTGAAAAGTGCCCTATTTTGGTGGTTGGATCTTTTTCAAAAGAAGCTGTACTGAGCTTTATTATTTTTCCAGTGTTTCTAAGTATTTTCCCCAGTGAATTTAGGTTTGAAAGTTCTCCTTGTCATGGCTGGCACTTCGTTTAGAAAGTGACCTTTTGAAAGAACTGATGAGACATTTAAATTTATCAGATCTAAAAATTTGGTTACTGTTGCAGATTTCAAAGAATTGGTTGATTTTTTTTTTTTCTGCAGCAGGATATTTTCTTCTTATTCTAACTTGTAATGCTTCTAAATGGGTTATTGACAAAAAATAAAAAAAAAGGATTTTATTTTTGAGTACCAAGTTCCACAGGATTTAACCCCAATCCTTCAGACACTGGTTCTTAAAGCTTTTTGAGTAGCATTATGAGTATTACCTAAGATTATTAAAAATTCAGATTTTGCCCAGGTGTTGTGCCTTAGGCCTGTGATCCCAGCACTTTGGAAGGCTGAAGGAGGAAGATGCCTTGAGGCCAGTGATTTTTGTAACATAATGAGACACCATCTCTACAAAAGATTTTTTTTTTAAAAGTAGGCAGGCATGGTGGTGAATGACTGTAGTCCTAGTACTAAGGAGACTGAGATGGGAGGATCACTGGTGTTTGAGGCTGTGGTGAGCTGTAATTATGCCATGGTCGCAAAACAAAAAGCATAAAAATTCAGATTTCTTGGTCCCGCCTCCAGAGAGTCTCACATCATTGATGACAAGTTGTGCCCAGAAACTGCATTTTAAAAAAATTTTTTAATGCCGTTAGAAACATTGCTTTAAGACCTCAGTGTTTCCCAAATTTGATGATGCATTTGAATCTGTCTGGTTTGTTTTAAAAAATTATTAATTTCCGGTTTCATCCTGTGATTATTTAATCAGAATCTCTAAGAGTGGAAGTCTGGAACTTGAATTTTTAACAAGCTGCCTTATAGTCCTTATGTAGAAAACCATATCCCAGGATTCCATGCTTGAAAGTCATTGCTTAGTCTATGTTTGAGTTGCCTTGAGTAGAGTTTTTCTGTTCTAAGATCTCCCAAGATGTAATTTTTGGGTGAAATATTAGACAACTATTGCTTTTATCTGTCAGACATGCCACATGTTGACATTGCAGGGGCCAAAAAGTATTGCCAATTTTTGAAAACATTCTCTAACATTTTTCTTACTAGTACTAGGTAATATGCCTACTAGGTAATTGAGACTTAATGACGCTTTTTGTTTTGGATGTTAACAAAATTAGTTTAATAGACATGATTAGAATATATTTAGACAGAAAAGAATGTGAGCTCTTTGTTTATTCTGTGTGTTACTTTACATTATATATGGCTACATTACAGCACACAAAACTATTCTGTTGTCTTTACCACTTGATATTGTAGTCTGGTGGGTGTGGCAGTGTGTATCATATGCTACTGTAGTTAAAGCTCTTCAGGTTTCTGCAATTCTCCAAATTTTCTTTAACTTGTAGAAATTTCATTTAATTTTGTTAACTATCCACTGGAGAGTAGCTTCTTAAGACGTCAGATTTTCAAACTCACTAATCAGTCAATCTTCAGTAATTGCCACTAAAGTAAAAATTGTTGCTGGGAAAAAATTAATTAATTTGACATCACATTGCATTGCTCTAGCACACTGGTTCTCAACCTTCCTAATGCCATGACCCTTTAATACAGTTACTGTGGGTCACCACCTACAGGTTCAGAACTGCTGCCTAGCATTTATATTTTAAAGCATTTTTTGCCGATTTAGGATGATGCCTGGTTTGCTGTTCAGAGTCGAAGTTATCTAATACAGTTTCTTGTTTTTAAACCCATTTTAATATTATTAAGATAGAATTTTCAGTTGGTTGCGAGAGAGTAAGAATTATTTTGTGTAGTAGTCCTTAGTAGGTACCACGGAGGAACCTTAGGCCTACCAACTGCTGCTGCTTATGTCTCCTTATTGGGGTGGGGGTGGGGGAAAGGTAGGAGGGAGAGTTTAACCTGTAGGCAAATGTAGTAGGGAGGCCTTTTTATAGACCAACCAATCGTAATAATACTGTGATTTGGAACAGTGTTGTCTACCATTTTATGTTAGCTGTGGGTTTTTTAAATTGTCATATCTCACTGCTGACTTTATATAATATTCCATCTTTGACCCTCAAATATTAAAGGGGGAAATGTTAGCAATAGGACCGCTAATATGATATGGCAAGAATCTTATTACTCCTTGCAAGTTCTCTTGGTGTGTTTATAGAGCAACATTTCCACTATCTGTTGTCTATTTTTTACCCATCGTTAGTGTACGTGTGCTATACCCGTAACTGCTTTGTGTTATAGTTTACTTCTGTATGTTATGTCCCCCTCAACCAAGAGGTGAATTCTTTGAGGATAGAAAAAGAGTTTGAAACTTACTTTGTAATTACCCCTGGTACACAGAGCAGTGCTTTTCATATAGTGGACGTTCAGCAAGTTTTGTTTAGTAATAATGATTATTTGGTTTTGCCACATAGGAGGGTACTATTTTCCTGATGACACATTTAGCTTAGGTAATGATATGTATTTGTTCAATCGATTTTCTTTTATATTATATATGATTGTTTGATTTGGCAGTTCTATTAAGTTATTCAAGCTATTATAATTAATTTGAAGATTGACAGTACTAATTTATGTTTCTGGTTGATAAGTGTTTTTTCATCTGATCTACTTGAATAGAGGTAATTTTTTATTAATAGAGACATACTTTGCTAAATCAGTTCAATAGAAAATGTATATGTAATCATGAAACAAGAAACAATTATGTGGAATTTAAAAATAATGCAAAGCTGTACTTTATTGAAGTGTAAAACCTGAATGGGTGGGAAATAATATCACAAAATTAAAGAAATATAAAATCAAGGGCATTAAGGGTTAGATGTTGAGATAGTCAAAACTAACTCATTAGAATGATAGTTTGGATAATGTGAACAAGTCAATTTGTTGAAATAGAATTGCACTATTTATGATAAACCTTGTGATAAATCTAAGGCTCTTGTAGTGTTTGATAAATGGGAGTTATGGCTAATTATATCATTGTTTAAATATCATTGTCAATATTTAAGCCTATTCAGAATTTTCACCTTTCAAGTAGTTTACGTGGAAATTTCTAACTATGTATTTTTGACATTTTTCTGGTATAAGAAATGGTGGGAATCTCTTTTTAAATTATAAGTGAAATATAGCCTTTCAAGTATATTTGCCTGAAATATGTTAATTTTTAAAAAAAAAGATGACTGGTATGTTGTTGTATAGAGTATATTACAGTTTTATAGTAAGATATGGACACTGTGCTGTTCTTTTTCTTTTTAAGGTATTTATGGGTTTTGTTTCTGTTGGTAACATGTTGCTTGTCTACACATTCTTACACAATTAAGGATTAGGATTATAGTCACAGAATTTAATCAAAACTAGCTAGTCCACAGATTGAATTGAGCCTTTAGTTATAGATGCTTATCCTAGTAGTCCCCATTGAAGTGTAAATGTCACCTATTGCAGTATAGCAGCAGTTCTCAACCCACAGGACCCACAGTTGCAACCCATAGGGACTGTATTAAACAGCCACAGCATTAGGAAGGTTGAGAACCACTACAGTATAGGAAGAAAATATAATTTCTCTATTTTTTATTTTATAATATAACATTAGTGATGTCATACATATTCAATTTACAAATAAATAACTGCATATGTTGCTGCATGCCTGTATGTTTACCAATAGGAATGCTTAGTCAAAATAACTTGAAGACCATAATTCTAACAAAATAATTAATTATAGGGACTGGACACTAAGGGGAGAGCACGTAATCTTTTTTAAATGATCGGCAAAGATCTGATGATTAAAAATACAATAAAAGAAAAAATAAGTAATCTAATGTTATATAGATCAGAGGGCTCAATTGTAGATTATTCATATATTTAATTCATTATAAAACATTAAAATCTGTTTTCTTACAAAGTTAAAAGGCATTTTAATAGACTAAATAGACCTGCATACAACATTTCTAACTAGTTTAGGGCAGTTTATGTGTAGGTCCAGGTTGTTTTTACATATACTGGTTTTTCATTTTCTGGTATAGCTAATCTTCATGTTTTTTGGTTAGAGGTCAATTGCCAACCACTATTGGTTCTGTTTTTTAAGGGACAATTTGTTTCTGTATTTTGCTTCTTTTTAAAATTTTAAACCAATTATAAATCAGATTATGGGGGACATGTTAATTTTCTGTTTCCCAATGTTGTTAAAATCAGTAGGTATTGCTTTTATAACCAAGAAAAACATTTAAAAGAATAAATTCAAATAAATTCCAGTAGTTGAACTGAAAATAGTTCACATATCTTCCAAATGACCTATGATGGGCGGAGGAAATAAGAAGGGAGAAAATGAAGTAATAAAACAGGAAACAAGTAGCAAGGAAAAGCAATTACATGGCAAGTTAAAATATATTTGTTGTAACAATGAATATAAGTGAGATAAATTTACTATTGACCACAAGAAGACTTATTACAAAGTTATTTTCAAATAGTATAATGTACACAACATAACATACTATCTATAAGAGATACATACAAAACAAAATGATTCAAGGAACTTGAAAGGAAAGGCTTACTAGGTAAATTATAAGAGAAAGCAGAAAAAAACAGATTTTTAAAAAAATTAAATGTAATAAGTGAGATATACTATAATATGATACATTGATATAAGCTGTAACGATGATGGTAAGAATCTGTACCAAGTTACATAGAACTAAAATATAGTGGGCAGAGCCAAGATGGCGGAATGCAGTCAGCTTCCCACAGAGGCTCCCATCCAGAAGGAGACTTTAAAGACAAAAGTCTGACAAGTAAGCTGATGGTTTGGAGCTGAGCGAAGAGAGAAGATTGAAGAACCCACAACAACTTTGCTGAGGCGAACTGTGACCCCAAAAATACAACCAAAAGGTACAAAACCCACCACCAGCAGTGGCATCAGAGTCCTCTGCTCCTAGAGCGGCGCACACCACAGTTGGCACTGGAGGAGCCCACTGTTCCTGGTGGGCACATAACTGCTTGCTAGAGCCACATGCGCCCCGCAGGGGCAGTGCAGGAGTCCCCCCACTCCAGGCAGGCTCAGAACTGCTTGCTAGAGCCACGTGCACCCTTTGGGGAAGTGGCAGAGGAGTCCCCAACTAGGGAAAGGCCCAGAACTACTTGCTAGAGCCACAGGTACCCCACTCTGGGAGGCCCAGAACTGCTTTCTAGAGCCTTGTGGGGGCCAGCGGAGGAGTCAGCCGCTGCGGGCGGGCCCAGAACTGCTTTCTAGAGCTACACGGCCCTGCAGGCAGTGGGGAAGTTATCCCCAGCTCCGGGTGAGCCCAGATCTGCCCTGCGTGTACCGTGGGCAGCTGCAGAGGAGCCCTGTGTTCTAGGTGGGCCTAGAACTGCTTGCTAGAGCCCCGCGAGCCCCACAGGCAGCGGCAGAGGAATCCCCACTCTGGGTGGGCCCAGAACTATTTGCTAGAGCCTTGCGTGTCCTGCTGGCGGCTGTGAAGGAGTCCTCCATTCTGGGCGGCCCAAAATTGTTTTCTAGAGCCCTGCGTGCTCTGCTGGGCCGGTGGAGGAGTTCCCTGCTCTGGTCAGGTCCAGCAAGCTGTAAATCCAAGGAAGAGCAGTTAAGAACACAAATATAGGTACAAAGTGGGCCTCAGAACTGCTTGCTAGAGCTGCAAGCCTCCTGTGGGCAGCAGGTGGCTGCAGAGGAGTCCCCAGCTCCAGGTAGGCACAGAACTATTTGCTAGAGCCACGCGTGCAGTGCAGGCAGTGGTGGAGGAGTCCCCCACTCTGGGCAGACCCAGAACTGCTTGCTAGAGTCAAGCACCACACAGGTGGCAGAGGAGATCCTAGCTCTAGGCTCCCACTCCGAGTGGGCCCAGAACTGTTTGCTAGAGCCATGTGTGTTCTGTGGGTGGCGGCGGCGGAGTTCCCCACTCCAGGCTCCCGCCCCAGGAGGGACCAGCCTGGCTAGCTAGTGCCACGAGCATCCAGCAGGTGGCTGCGGCGGAGTCCTCCGCTCCCCATTCCCCTGCCCTGCGATTGCCCTGGCGGGAGTGAACTAGAACTGATCTAGTTGCTGCTGTTCCCCTGCCCCCCTGTTGCTCTCGTGGGGCTGAATTAGGACTGATCTAGCTGTAGCAGTTCCCCTGCTAGGACTGACCTGGCTGCACGTTCCCCACACAACTGCTGCCCTTCCCCTGCCCCCCCACACCCCGGTTGCCCCGGTGGGGCTGAACTAGGATTGACCCAGCTGCGCGTGTTCCTGGCAGAGCCGCTGCTATTCCCCTGACCCCTGGTTGCCCCAGGAGGGCTGATCAAGGACTGATCCGGCTGCTGCCGTTCCCTCACTCCCTGGTAGCTCTGGTGGGGCCGAATGAGGATTGATCTGGCTGCCGCTGCTCCCCTGCTCTGCACTCCCCCGCCCATTGCTCCAGTGGGTTGAAGTGGGACTGATTCAGCCACTCTTGTGCTCCATGCAGCCACTGTCATTCACCTGCCCCCTGGTAACCCCTGCGGGGCCAAACTAGGACTGATCTGGCTGTGCCAGTGCCCCACACCACTCCTACAGTTCCCCTGTCCCCCCCCACCCCCTGTCACCCTGGTGGAGTCAAGCTAGGACTGATCTGGCTGCTGCTGGTCTCCTGCCCCCCTGGCGCCCCTCCAGGCCGAACGAGGTTTGATCCGGCTACGCACACTCCCGTGTGGTTGCTGCTGTTCTGCTGCGCCCTGGTCGCCCCAGCACCTGAGAACTGGGAGAAGATGACAGACATGCCTTGTCTCTCTGGGCAACCAGAAGAAGCCACTGACTGAATGGTTCTGATAAGGTCTCCAGACAGGGTAAACTCAGCAGGGGATGGAATCTGCAGATAAACTCTGGCAACTTGAATAACCAGAGTAGATCAACCCCCCCCCCCAAGGAAAAATGGAGCAGATACAATTAAAGACCCCATTCATAAACAGATGGCTGAGATGTCAGAAGTCAAGTTCAGAATTTGGATAGTAAATAAGACTAACAGAATGGAAGAAAGGAGGGAATTAGAATTTCAAGAAATTATTCAAAAGATATATCAAAAAATTATTCAAAAGATGTCTCAAGAATTCATCAGTTTCAAAGATAAATGTTCAAAGATTTTGAAACACTGAGACGAGGTTGAAGCCCTCCAGATCTGAAAGATACGGTGGAATCCCTCCATAACAGAGTGGAATAGGCAGAAGAAAGGACCTCTGACTTTGAAGACAAAGCTTTTGAACAAGCTCAGGAGCGTAAAGATCCAAAGAAATGGAGAGCAAAAACGGATCTTTCTCTCAGCTCTGGGATAATTCGAAGAAAACTAGTATTTGCCTTATAGGAATCCCTGAAGGCGACGAAGTTGCTTCACAAAACACAGAGGCTCTTTTTCATGAAATTATGAAAGAGAACTTTCCAGACATGCTAAGAGATTCTGAAATTCAGATAGCATATAGTTTCAGAACCCCAGCATGACTCAACTCGAATAAGACATCTCCCAGACACATCATAATTAACTTCACCAAAGTGAAGATGAAAGAGAAAATTCTGAAAGCAGTCAGACGTAAGAAAACCATAACCTACAAGGGGAAGAGTATTAGAATGACTGCAGATCTCTCAGCTGAAACCTTTCAGGCTAGAAGAGGATGGTCATCGACTTTTAATCTCCTAAAACAAAATAACTTTCAACCCAGGATCCTGTATCCAGCTAAACTGAGTTTCTTCTATGATGGAGAAATTAAATACTTTAATGACATTCACATGTTAAAGAAATTTGTCATAACTAAACCAGCTCTCCAGGAAATTCTCAAACCTGTCTTCCACAATGACCAGTATAATCCTCCACAACAAAAGTAAACTCACTCAGAAATGTTTGATCAAATTCCAACTTCTACAGTCGTGAAAGGATTAAAAATATCTACTGGACTTTTGAGCAACTCGATGTCCGAAATTTTACCAGGCTTATCACTAATTTCCATCAATGTGAATGGCTCAAATTATCCTCTAAAGAGGCACAGATTGGCTGATTGGATACAGAAACTCAGACCAGACATCTGCTGTATTCAAGAATTGCACCTTACATTAAAAGATAAATATAAACTCAGGGTGAAGGGATTGTCATCTATATTCCAGGCAAATAGAAAGCAGAAAAAAACAGGTGTTGCAATTTTATTCGCAGATACAATAGGGATTAAAACAACAAAAGTAAGCAAAGACAAGGATGGCCACTTTATATTTGTTAAGGGTGATACTCAATATGACAATATCTTAATTATCAATGTCTATGCACCCAACCAGAATGCACCTCAGTTTATAAGAGATACTCTAACAGGCATGAGCAACTTGATTTCTCCCAGCTTCATCATAGTCGGAGATTTTAACACTACTTTGGCAGTGTTGGACAGATCCTCCAATAAGAAGCTTAGCAAAGAAATTTTAGATTTAAATTTAACTATTGAAAATTTTGGACCTAACAGACATCTACAGAGCTTTTCACCCTAACAAATTGAATACACATTTTTTCTCATCAGTTCATGGAACATATTCCAAAAGCGAACATATCTTAGGTCATAAGTCTAACCTCAGTAAATTTAAAAGAATAGAAATTATTCCATGCATCTTCTCAGACCATCATGGACTGAAAGTTGAACTCAGTGACAACAGGAATTTGTGGTCTCGTACAAAAAACATGGAAGCTAAATAACCTAATGCTGAATGATAGATGGGTCAGAGATGAGATCAAGAAGGAAATTACCAAGTTTTTAGAACAACACAATAATGAAAAGAGTTATCAGAAGCTCTGGGATACTGCAAAGGCGGTCCTAAGAGGGAAATTTATAGCATTACAAGCCTTCCTCAAGAGAATGGAAAGAGAGGAAGTTAACAACTTAATGGGACATCTCAAGCAACTGGAAAACTAGATCCCAAATCTAGCAGAAGAAAAGAAATAACCAAAATTAGAGCAGAATTAAATGAAATTGAAAGTAAAAGGATTATAGAACAGATCAATAAATCAAAAAGTTGGTTCTTTGAAAAGGTCACTAAAATAGATAAACCTTTGGCCAGCCGAACCAAGAAAAAGAGTAAAATATCTCATCAATCAGAAATGGTAAAGATGAAATAACAGCAGACCCCTGAGCAATTAAAAAAATCCTTAATGAATATTACAAGAAATTTTATTCCCAGAAATATGACAATCTGAAGGAAATCGAACAATACTTGGAAGCACGCCACCTCCCAAGACTCAGCCAGAAGGAAGTGGAAATGTTGAACAGGCCTATATCAAGTTCTGAAATAGCATCAACTATACAAAATCTCCCTAAAAAGAAAAGCCTGGGACCAGACGGCTTCACGTCAGAATTCTACCAAACCTTTAAAGAGGAACTAGTACCTATACTACTAAACCTTTTCCAAAACATAGAAAAAGAGTGAATACTACCCAATACATTCTACAAAGCAAACATCACCTTGATTCCTAAACCAGGAAGAGACGCAACAAGAAAAGAAAATTATAGACCTATATCACTAATGAATATTGATGCAAAAATATTCAACAAGATTCTAACCAACAGAATTCAGCAACACATCAAACAAATTATATACCATGACCAAGTGGGTTTTATCCCAGGATCTCAAGGCTGGTTCAACATACATAAATCTATAAACATAATTCATCACATAAACAAATTAAAAAACAAAGACCATATGATTCTCTCAATTGATGCAGAAAAGACTTTTGATAACATCCAGCATCCCTTTATGATCAGAACACTTAAGAAAATGGGTATCGAAGGGACATTTCTTAAACTGATAGAGGTCATCTGCAGTAAACCCATAGTCAATATTGTATTGAATGGAGTTAAATTGAAATCATTTCCACTCAGATCAGGAACCTGGCAAGGTTGCCCATTGTCTCCACTGCTTTTTAACATTGTAATGGAAGTTTTACCCATTGCAATTAGGGAAGAAAAGGTGATTAAAGGCATCCATATAGGGTCAGAAGAGATTAAGCTTTCACTTTTCGCAGATGATATGATTGTATATCTGGAAAACACTAGGGATTCAACTACAAAACTCTTAGAAGTGATCAAGGAATATAGCAGCGTCTCAGGTTACAAAATCAACACTCAATAAATCGGTAGCCTTTATATATACCAATAGCAGCTAAGCCAAAAAAAACAGTCAAGGACTCTATTCTGTTCACAGTAATGCCAAAAAAGATGAAATATTTGGGAGTTTACCTAACAAAGGATGTGAAAGATCTCTATAAAGAGAACTATGAAACTCTA
>NW_003852400.1:25881950-25885134 GCF_000181295.1 Otolemur garnettii
CCAAGTGCCTGTCAATCAATGAATGGATCAATAAATTGTGGTATATGTACACCATGGAATACTATGCAGCCATAAAGAAAGATGGAGACTTTAGGTCCTTCATGTTCACATGGATGGAGCTGGAAAATGTTCTTCTTAGCAAAGTATCCCAGGAATTGAAGAAAAAGTATCCAATGTACACTGCCCTATTATGAAATTAATTTATAGCTTTCGTATGAAATCTATAACCTAATAGCCTAAGTATATGGGGAGTGGGGAGGGAGAAGGGAGGGGGGAATGGGTGGAGGGAGAGTGATTGGAGGGATCACTCCTATGGTTTATCTTACAGGGGTGTAAGTGAATCATTTCTAAGGGTAGAATATGATTATCTTAACACAATAACTAAGAAAATGAGATGAAGGCTTTGTTAACTAGTTTGATGAAGATATGTCAAATTGTATGTGAAAACACCACACTGTACCCCAGAATTGGATTAATGTACATATTTATCATTTAATACAAAAAAGAACTAAAATATAAATGTCAAAAATGTGCAAAAAAGAGAACTTATAGAATTCATTAGGAGAGATTTTAAAGTACTTTTCTAAGTCTGTGACAGATGAAAATAGTAACTATTTTATTCCTGTATCCTATATTTTAATTGGTTGATATGAAAGTTGATATAGTATAAGACAAATAAGAAAACAAATTGTATTTTCTCCATAACTCATGAAATGTTCATAAAAGGTGACTGTATTTTTGGTCATAGAGAAAATTTCAGGTAATTTGAAAGAGCAGAAATGGGTTATACTCAATTCTTTGCAGTATAATTAGAGCTGAGTAATAAACATGAGAAATTTGGCAATTTTTGCATCTTCTCTAACAATCGTTGAGGTAAAGAAGAAATCAGAACTACATTTGCCAGATGTCCGGATAATACAACAACATCATATTGCATCTTACTGCATTTTCTTTTGTTTCTCTGATAAACTAATTGTGTATTCCAGTTTCAGGGAGGTAGTTAAAAGGCAGGATGCAATAACATGTTTCTTGACTCTATAACATGCAAGGCATTTTGGTTAATGTGAGATGTGATTCTGAATAAGACTTTGAGCCTTCGGAATTTGTAATTCACTGGAATTTATTATAGAATACACACGAGAAGTAAATTATTTGAGATCTATATGTGGGAAATAATCTATAGTTATTTTATAGATTTGGTATTCAGTGTGATAATTTTAACTTTTAACAGAGCTACTTAAGTGGCCCCCTTTTGGGGACGAGAAGTAAATTGTTATAGTAGATTGGGCTGTGTAGATTAGAGATTTTGGTTCCTTTTTACCTAGCTCCTCTTTTAGTATTTTCTTTTCATTGGACAGTATCCCTCTGAGCTTCAGATACTTTACCTACAAATGAGGAAATTGAATTAAATATTAAGTTCCATATACATGCTATTTTTGTGTAGCTGTGAATAAATTCATTAAGTACATACTGAACATCACTTTCTTTTCAGTCTGTAGGGTTTGAACGTGTGCTCTGGTTGGGGAAAGACACAAGCTTAAGGTGCCATGAACGCAAAGGAGAGCAGATATATCTTATAAAAGAAAGGAGAGGGAAGTGCATTGGGAAAATTTTCAAAGAGGCAGTGTGACATCTGAGTTGGTCTTGAAGATAAGTAAGAATTGTCCAGTGAACAAGGAAGAAGAGAGTTCTTGGCTCAGGGAATAGAATGTCCAGATGCCGAGAGGGTACATTTTTCTTTTTGGAAAAACATAAGTCGTTTGTATGACAGTTAGCATGAGTTTATGGGAGAATTGTAAGGGTATTAAACATTAATGGATATGGGAACTAAATTGTTAAAGCGTATGATGTCATACCAGAATATAGGCTTTAAGTTAAAGACAGTGACTAACCACAGAAATGTTATTTTAGCAGGTATGGGGAGTGAGACTGTAAGATTTAGTTGAGATGCATGCAGAGATACCATATTTTCCCGAAAATAAGACTTTGTCTTATATTTATTTTTTCTCAAGAAGACACACTAGGACTTATTTTCAGGGGATATCTTATTTTTATTATGTATAATACAACAATCTACATTTATTCAAATACCGTTAAGTCATCTTCTTTTGGAACCTGACAGAGGGAGCTGACCTTATTGGTGGGGCTAGTGCTAGTGATGTGTGAACTCCTTTCCCCTAGCCGTGCGCAATTGGATGCCTGCAACCGCAGTTATCGTATGTGTGACTGCAGTTACCATACGCGCAACCGCGGTTACCACATGTGCACTCTCACAAGTGTGAACGGCTTGGAGAAAGGAGCTGTGGCAGATAAAAGGTATTCCAGTTTTCCTTACCGCTCTACACCAAAATGCATGGTGTGGCTAGATACACTGTATAGCCATGCCCGTCACTAGGTCTTATTATTGGGGTAGGGCTTATATTTAACAAATGCATAGAACTCCTGCTAGGGCTTAATTTTTGGGTAGGTCTTATTTTCGGGGAAACACGATAGCAGAAAGCTGACAGATCAGGTGGGACAAGGTGGAGTCTTAATTAAGATAATACATAGATTTAATTCTAAGCCTCGAAATGGATGGGCTTCATAGAATCCTTGAAAGCCCTGTAAATGTATATAAGATCAATATATGAATATACTTTCTTTGGGAAATGGTTCATAAATTTCCTCAGCTCTTATAATAGGGCACATATGTGCCTGATATATATGACTAGGGTACATAAATATTACAGGGGAAACTGGCAGGATAAGATTCTACAAAATGAAATTTAATAATTTCAAAATTTACTAACAACTAATCTCTTTTTCACTTTTTATAGTGGACAGGCCAAAGTCTCAGCAAGTTCGAACATCTAGTACAATAAGGCGAACCTCTTCTCTGGATACGATAACAGGACCTTACCTCACAGGACAGTGGCCACGGGATCCTCATGTTCACTACCCCTCATGCATGAAAGATAAAGCTACTCAGGTAAAATAAGCAAAATCAAAGCCAGCTTTAATATTCTTTACTTGTGGCTCTGTGCCTGTAGCTTAAGCAGCTGAGGTGCCAGCCACATACACCAGAGCTGGAGGGTTCAATTCCAGCCTGGGCCTGCCAAACAACGATGACAACTACAACCAAAAAAAAAAAAAAAAAAATAGCTGGGTGTTGTGGCAGGTGCCTGTGGTCCCAGCTACTTGGGAG
>NW_003852400.1:25885238-25897878 GCF_000181295.1 Otolemur garnettii
AAAAAAAAAAAAAATTACTTGGGTTTTATCACAGTAAAGAAAATATAATCATGTATTCCAAAATTTGAAATACTTCCAACCAAAGAAGAAATTAATTGCTTTAAATGAACTCTACAGGCCGGGCGTGGTATCTCATGCCTATAATCCTAGCACTCTGGGAGGCTGAGGCAGGCTTATTGCTTGAGCTCAGAAGTTCAGGACCAGCCTGAGCAATAGTAAGACCCTGTCTCTACTAAAAAAAAAAAAAAATTAGCCAAGTGTCATAGTAGGCACCTGTTCTTCCAGCTATTTGGGAAGCTAAGGCATGAGATTTGCTTGAGCCCAAGAGTTTGAGGTTGCTGTGAGCTATGATGATGCCATGGCATTCAACTCTGGGGCAACAGAGGTCTCAAAAAATCTGTCTCAAAAAATAAATAAACTCTACAATAATTTTTATCAGCTTTAGAATATTTAGAATTATTTAATATTTACTAAGTAGCACATGAATGTATCTTACATGGTTTTAGAAATTATAAATGTAAGAATTGCTTTCTGATAGAAATTGAAATAGTGACTAGTATCATTTTTAAAAATATAAGTATATTTTGAAGAAAAGTTTGCATAGTTTTTGAAAATGACTTATAAAATATTAACACATGGCTAATAAAATTTGTGTTGAAAGGTATTTTTTTTTCTATTTAAAGCCAAGACCAAAAACCTTGAGAAAGAAGTAGAATGTTTGCTATTGATCACTTCCGTATTTGTGGAAGGATCCTTAAGGTTTCAATTTTTGGAAAACTTTCCTCCAGTATCAGAAAAAAATCTGAAAGCATCTTTATCCATGATTATCTGAGTGCTTGGCCATATCTTCATAACAATAGTCAGTTAGCATTTGTTGGTATTATGAAGCATACTGAAAATACAAGAGATGATCATTGGCTTAAAGAACCTGCAGCATAGTTAGGAGGATAAGATGTAAATTTATAAAAATTGGTAATAAAGGATCATTATAAAGTATCATCATAAAGTATCATTAGGTGTTAGATGACTATGGTATGTAAATGTGAGTATATTAAACATTTTGGGCTCTGCAGTATAGGGAAATAGAAGGATTAGAGTTTCATGTTTTAAGAATGAGGAAAAAGAAAAGGGGAAGAGAATTTTGGACATGATCTATGGAAACCTTCTCAGTTTTTGTAATTTTCTCAAGGTTGGAACTGTGAAATTAACTTCTTTATCAACCATCTTGTTAAGTATGCCCTTCTAGTATTTTGTGCCTCCCTAGTCTTTTGCTTTCTGTTCTTTGTTTAGTGACAAAAAGGATAAGTTTGATAGGACGGGCAGTAAACATAACTAGCAAAACTTAGAAATGTGGACTTGGACAATTTAGAGATACAGACATAGATAATTCAGAATCATCTTTCTGGAAGAGTTATATTCACATGTCATAAAGGAGAGAATTAACATTTATTAACTATGTACCATACCACTGTTTTATAACCTAAGTTTGATTTAATTCATTTAACATTGCATCATTACACAGACGGGGAGGCAAAAACTTAGAAAAGTTAAATGATTTACCTGGGAACATAAATCTAGAAAGTGTGGGAGCCAGATTGCTAACACAAGTTAATCTGTTAACTGATCTGAGCTTCAGTTTTATTATTATACAAATGGGGTTATAGGATAAATGATAACAGTGTGTATCTCTCTCACTTAGTGCAATAACTGGTGCCATTATTGTAGACTACAGAAAACCCCACTAAAAAACCGTAATTTTTATTGAATGTATGGTGTGTGCAGATACTATCCAGGAATACTATCCTACTCTTTACAAAGATTCTGAAAAAGAGGAGCCAAAGAGCAAAAGTCTAAGAGAAACTAGAATAGGGTAGCCTTCGAAGTTGAAGAAGAAAGCTATTCTAAGAAAGCTGACAGTATCAGAGGCTATAAAGAGAGGTCATGGAGAGTAAGGACTAGATTTAGGGATCAGTGGCACATTGTCTTTGGAGCAGGCAAGGATGGTGATATGGTAGAGTAGGAGATCATGTATTTGGGAGTTTGGAAGAAAGTGGTACAGAGATAGAGAAAAATTGTACTGGATAGATTTCTTGAACATGTCTATTTCTTACTGTGCAGTGGGGTTAATAAAACCTAACTCATGTTATTATTGCATAATTAAATAAGATGATTTGAAAATGAATATGGCAAATGCTATGTACATGTTATTAGGAGTAGATGTAGACAGGCCCACTAGTGACATTTTTAAGGTCTGTAGCAAATACAAAGACCCACATGCCTTATGTGTGTAAGTTAAGTGAACAAGATAGAATTTATTTTTGTTCCTCAACTTTTACAAATCTTTAGGTGGACCTGGAAGATCAGGTTTAAGCTTAGAATTTTTGAATTCTTGGGAGTCACATGCCAGAATATGTCCCCATGGACTACATCTACACCTCCCTCTAAGCCTAAGTCCTGTTCTTTTCCTATTCCATACTATTCTACACACTGAGGTAACTTTACACATGTATTTGCATCCACAGTCCTCACATCCAGGTTCCATACATACCTGCTGAGGAAGTATTCTTCAGAATAGGTCTTTGCAGACTTTGGTAGCCAGGTTTGCTGCTGTTTGGGTAGGGAATTACTGGTTCTAGATTACCCAGAGCATAGTCAACAACAGGGCATGGGCTCATGGAGTGCATGTACTTTGGTCCCAAAGACTCTTCAGCCCATGGAGGGGTATGGCTGGTAGATATCCAGAGCAATTCTGCCTATATTTTGAAGCCTAGGATAGGGATTTGTCTTGCCTGCATCTGTATGTGTGTCATTTATTGGAAAATTTTTGCCTTGAAAATAATGTGAAATATAGGCCTTGTTTTACAGACGAGGAACCTGAGGCTTAGAGAAGTAATTTATACATGGTTGCATAGCTATTAAATATGAAGAGAGTTAAACCCAGATTTGGCTGATTTCAATGCTCTTGCTTTTTCTATAGCTCCCATCTTTCATAGCAATCATTAATATATGTGGGTCACTATGAAAGTTTTGAGATAGCTTGTGTTATGGTCCATTATTTCACTTCCAAGAAATACATTTGAGAGCATTTTTTTTGATACACTCATGTAAATTTCAACTTGCTTAGCTTATCAGTGTTGTTGGGAAGGTTTCATTTGTTGTTGCCCATGTTTATTTTACATTTCTTGATTTTTTTGTGTATCTCAGAACTTATGTAATAACCTGTATACTTACAGCACTTAACTTCCTACTTGCCTCACAAGCATCAGAATGGTCTTTTTTTTTTTGGCCGGGGCTGGGTTTGAACCTGCCACCTCTGGCATATGGGGTCAGTGCCCTACCCTTTTGAGCCACAGGTGCCACCCCAGAATGGTCTTTCCCCAAGCACCTATTAGTTTCATTGAAGATATGAAACCATTCAGAGATGGTTTTTACGACTGCGTTCATTCCTTCTTGCTCTTAAATTCTCTTCGAGCAAAGTAGTTTTTGTTTATTTAGTGCAATGTTTGTCAACTATTTTTATCTCACGGCACACTGGATTCAGCACACTTAAATTCTGTTAATCAAAAAAAAAAAAGCTAAAAAAAGAATACATTTACTGTGCTTTGAACTTCTTTTGAAAATAATTTAATTAATTATCTTTAAAAATTTTCACAACACACCTAAGATCCTCTCATAGCACACCAGTATGCTATGGCATACTGGTTGAAAATCATCTGCTTAGTGAGTGTTGGTGGAAGGGAAGTGGTATACTTAACTTGCTACAGATATTAAACATCTGGACTCTCTGGCTTTGATCAAGGGTGTTTTCAGTATCTTCCTTTCATATTTCTGTGTTTTAACTACATTAATTATTGAGGGCTAGAAATAAAATTAATTTTTATCATTTAATACATTTATATTTGAGTCTTTTAAAAACAGGTGGCATGGGCCAGATGGTGGTGGCTCACGCCTGTAAACTAGCACTCTGGGAGGCCAAGGTGGATGGATTGCTTGAGGTCAGGAGTTTAAGACCAGCCTAAGCAAGAGCAAGAGCCCCATCTCTAAAACATAGCCAGGCGTTGTAGTGGGCACCTATAGTCCCAGCTACTTGGGAGGCTGATGCAAGAGAATCTCTTGAGCCCCACAATTTGAGGTTGCTGTAAACTATCATGTCATGGCACTCTGTCCTAAGATGACTGAGTGAGACTCTCTCTCTCTCAAAAAAAAAAAAAAACCAGACAAACAAAAAACAAAGTAGCATAGGGTTGTAAAAAGACTGTGTGGTCTTTGGAGGCAGATGTCATACTGAAATCAAGGCCCACAATGAGGGAACTTTAAAGTAATTTTAATTGTCACTTTATAATGAATTTTAATTGACAAAATTGTTTACATTTATTATATACAACATGATTTGATATATTTATACATTTGAAATGACTATATCAAGATATTTAACATATGCACCTGATATACATTGCCTCATATACAATATTTTTTGTATTAAGAACACCTAAAATCTACTCTTGGCAGTTTTAAATATATGATATATTGTTATTAACTGTAGGCACCATAATGGACGATTGATTTATTGAAACTATTCCTCCTAATCAAAATTTTGTATCCACTGACCAGCATCTCTCCCAAGTCCTTCAGTCCTTAGCCTCTGGTAACTATTATTTGACTCTCTGTGAGTTAAATGTCATATACTTTTATACAGCTTTGGGTTACATGAGTGAATGCATTCATCAGTAGTTAGCCTAGAGTACATGTATGCATTTTACCATGTAACTTTAAAAATAGCGAACATGGACAGGAAACAACTGAACTTTGAGATATTTATGGGTGAGGTATACTACTGTCTTCAACTTTTGAAATATGTGGTAAAGCAAATATAGCAAAATGCTGTATATGGAATCTGAGTGTTGGCTTTATGGGTATTAACTGTTCCTTTTGAAATTTTTCTTAATAACATGTTTAAAAAATTACTGGTAACCAAATTAACTGTTTTGTGGCCCAGGCTTCAGTTTCCTTTCCTGTAAATTGAAGTTAACAACACCCAGTTCACACATTCACACATATATTCTGAGGATTAGAAGATACAGCTTTATATTTTTAAGGCCTTTGAAGAAATGGATCATTGCCAACTTAATAGAATAATCTATTTAGCTTAGTAGAAAGAAAAACTAGAAGCCATTTGTGGAATTTAATATTACTTTATTACTTTAGCCTTGCATATACAACCTTTTTAAACAAAAATTTATTACCAACTCTTAAAATTGAATTTGCAGTCAAGGTTACTCTAATACAGTAGTAATTCTTTAGTTTTCACCCTATAATCTAAATTATAATCTGTGGGAAAATTTTAAATTCTGTATATGAGTGTGTTTTTTAAATGCAAAAGTAAATGTATTCTTTGTAAAGTGGTCAAACAATAAAAATAGTATATAGCAATAAGTGAAGATGTTTTCTACAACTTCCCAGGAATAGCACTGATTAGGACCCTACACAAATACTGGCATTCTCTCTCCTTGGCCCAAGGTAGAATTTTACTTCTTTGCCCATTTGAAGTTAAGTGTGTCTGTGAGATTAACTTTGGGAAGAAGCTTCAAAGAGCTGACAATGGGAAGTAACAGTGTTCACTCCTACTCACCTTATCTGGGTCACTGAATAACAGTGACAAGCATAGTCTTAGTAACTCATACATGTCTGAGCAAGAAATTAAGCTGTGTAGTTTTAAGGCATTAGAATTTGGAGGTTGAGTGGTTACTGTTTTGTGAGCTAGTAGTCTCTACTGACTAGTACACGGTATATTAACCCCTTTTAACAAATTTCTATAGGCTTTTTGGAGGATAGTTTTTTTTCTCTTAAAAGTTTTCAGAAGTTTCAGTGTGGATATAAAATTGGTATCTAAAAAGGAATGAAAGAAAAAACTGTACTAGAAGCGAGAGTTTCCCACCAGAGTTTTGTCATATGCTTAATTAACTTTTTTTCTTGATCTTAAATTTTTCTTACAAACAGAATATTTAATAGTTTATTGTCTTGTTACACCTTGGAGTTTTACAGGTACAGTGGGAAGTAATTTTCTGTGTATGAGTGGTCTATCCAAAATAGCCCCTGAACAGGCTGCTTGCTATATACTCAGCTTCAAGTAGTCACCTCTTCTGAAATGTCTGTTACACTAGAAGACTTGATGGTATTAATTTACGATAGTTGATTTTGATTAACAGACTTTCTTCAAGTGAATGAATATTAAGAGAACACATCTTAACCATCTTCTTCTTTTTAAACTAAGATCTGAAATTCCTTAGGTTAGATTTATATTATAATAAATGATGAATGTAATGGTTTTTCTGTATATCTTATAAAAATAAAAATGCCACTTTCCTAAACACAGAATATTTCTACTTCAGATACTCTCTCCCTCAAGGTCAGCAGCCTGTCATATCCTATTAATCTCTATTCTTCAGTTCTTGCAGGGATGTTTGGTGAATATATTTATATTATAGACCTTTCATAATTATCCCAGGATATTTTTAATTCTACTAAAGTAAAAGAAAGAGTTTATACATTCTTACACTTTATCCAATTTTGTTTTTAAAATAGTACTTTTTTTTTCTTTTTTTTTTTTGAGACAGAGCCTCAAGCTATCCCCCTGGGCAGAGTGCCATGGCTTCACTGCTCACAGCAACCTTCAACTCCTGGGCTCAAGCGAGTCTCCTGCCTCAGCCTCCCAAGTAGCTGGGACCACAGGCGCCCGCCACAATGCCCGGCTGTATTTTGGTTGCAGCCATTATTGTCTGGCGGGCCTGGGCTGGATTCAAACCCGCTACCTTAGGTGTATGTGGCTGGCACCTTAGCTGCTTGAGCCACAGGCGCCGAGCCTAAAATAGTACTTTTAATGTTAAAATAATCCATGAAATAGAGAAGGACAAGAATAATAGCTATGGACTCGGACCTACACCTTAGGAAATCATTATTAGCAGGGTTTTTTTTTGAGGGGGGAGGTAGGGTGCATGTTTTGAGAACTTTTCTGTACCTTTAGAAATATTTAATCATATACACACAGAAATGGAAGCATATTTTATATTGTATCTCTAACTTGCCTTTTCCATTTGATGGATCTTGAGCATTATTCCTTATCATAATGCAAATTCCTACCTCACTTTTTAAAGTTAGAATATACATAACATAAAATTTACCATTTTAACACATTTTTAACTGTACAGTTCTATGGCATTAAGTACATTCACACTGTTGTGCAAACATTATTACCATCCATGTCTAATAATACTTTTTCATCTTCTACTAAAACTCTTTATTCATTAGTTAAACACTAGCTCTTTCTTCCTTTCTCCTTCTAGCCCCTGGTAACTCCATAAAGACTTTCTGTCTTTATGAATTTAACTATTTTAAGAACCTCATATAAAAAGAATCATGTAATATTTGTCCTTTTGTTTCTGGCTTATTGTACTTAGTGTAATGTTTTCAAGGTCCATTTACATTGTAGTGTGTGTCAAAATATTCTTCCTTTTTAAGGCTGAAAAATACGCCTATATTTTCTTTATTTATCTATAGAGGGACACTTAGGTAGTTTCTACCTTTTGGTAATGTGAATACTGCTACTAAGATTCACATAGAAATACCTTTTCAAGTCCCTGCCTTCAGTTCTTTGGGGGTAAATGTCCTAAAATAGAATTACCTATGGTAATTCTGTGTTCAAATTTTTGAAGAACTGCTATACTGTTTTCCACAATGGTTGTACCAGTTCACATTCCTAGTAGCAGTGCAAAGTGGTTCCAAGTTTTCCTACATGTTTGCCAATAGTTGAAGTTCTGTTTTGTTTCAGTCACCCTAATGGGTATGAAGTAATATCTTATTATGGTTTTGATTTTTTTTGTTTCTTGAACGATTAGTGATGTTTAGCATCTGCTCATATGCATTTTGGCTACCTGTAAATCTTTGGAGAAATGTCTATTAAAGTCCTTTGTCCATTTTTGAATTGGGTGGCTTTTTGGTTTGCTTTTTGTTTTTTCTTTCCTGCTATTGAGTTTCAGGAGTACTTTATACATTGTGAATGTTAATATTAATCTTTTATCAGATGTGTATTTTTGTAAATACTTCCTCCCTTTCTGTGATTTACCTTTTCCGTCTTTTGTTAGTATAATAGTTTTTAATTTTGATTAAGTTCAATTTATGTTTTCAGTTTTTTTGTCTGTGCTTTTGGTTACATATTCAAGAATTTGTTAGGGAATCCATTGTCAGAAGCTTTTTGCCTGGTTTCTTATAAGAATTTTAAGTTTAGGTCTTTGATCCATTTAAATTTTTATGTGCAGTATAAGGTAACTGCCTAATTTCATTCCTTTGGATGTAACCATCCAGTTCTCCTAGTACCATTTGTTGAAAAGCCGGTCCTTTCCTCATTTAAAGAGTATTTACACCCTCATCTAGCTCCATTTGACCATGTAAGGGTTTACTTCTGGGCTATTATTATTCCATTGGTTACATTGTGGCTTTTTGAATTATATTATAATTGGAAAAGATTTTCCCCATTCACAGTTAGATTATTTTAAACTATCCTAGTACTTTTATGTTTAATTTTTTATATTTATACTTTTGATATTTCTGGGGTTTATTTTGATGAAAACGTGGAGACAGGTTTCAGTTTTATTTATTTATGTTTTCAGCAACTAACAGTTGCTGAATAGTTTATCTTTTCCCTACTGATTTGAGATGTCATCCTTGTGGTATAAGAAGTCCCTATTCTTATTTGGATCTCTTTCTACTTTCCCAATGCTGTTTGCCATTAATCTCTTTTTGTGTTTGTCTCACACCAAACGATTTTAATTTATATTGCTTGGTAGTTCATTTTTACGGCTTGTGTGGCTAGTCTTGAATATTTATTTTTCTTGGTCAACTTTAGAGTCATTTTGTCAAATTCTTCTTAGAATGTTTTATATTACAATTAAATATTCATGTGGAATTGTCAGGTTTACTGTATTGAATCTTATCTCATATAAGATTCTTACTTGATTCTTATTTTTGTCCTTCAGAACATTTTAAAACTTTCTTATTATAAGATCAGCACATTTTTTGTTACATTTACATATACTAGAACCATAGCTGACCACCTCCTTAAGTTGACCTAGTTTTCATAAACTGGACATGTACCACATATGCATATTGGTACAGGCCTAGTTCCTTATGTTGATCACTTCCATATGTTGACATATTTGTTAATGTCTCTTGGGTGCTCAACTTACAGAGGTTCTGCTATATGAGTGCTTTATCTTTTTTGGTTGCTGTTGTGATTATAAATTTTAATTTCTACATGACATTTTTAATTTTCTGACTCCTAATAATTTTTCAGCTAATCCTCTTTTTTTTTTATGTATATGTTCATACAAATAGTAATTCTAGTTATTTTCCATTATTTATCTTTTGTTATATGGCTTCTCTTAGAATTGCTTTTATTAACACTCTCAAGACCACAGAAACTAATGTGTATTATGGCAAATGCATTGGCCTTATTCCTGACCCTGCTAGTAATGTGTTTGTCTAGTTTACTCACTGGACATGGTATACTGACTTTTGCTATGAGGCATGTGTGCCTTTTTTCCATTAAGCACATTTGTTTTACTAATGGCTTTTCTTGTTTTAATCTGGAATGGTTCTTTACTTGGAAAATGCTATTTCACCAGTGTGAATATGTTATTTTGACTTAATTTAGAATATGGTGAATTTCTTTAATAGATTAAATAATATTTGGTTCATGATTAAATTTCTGGAATAAATGCTGTTAGTTCATGGAGTTATTTTTTTGATATACTATGGCAAAGGAAGTTTGTTAACATTTATGATACTTGTTTAATATTTAGAAATGAGATCTGAAATTTTTTCTTTTTTATGAAAAAAATCCTTAAGTTAGCGTCATACTTGTTTCATAAAAAGATTTTGCAAGATTTCCTTCCTCTGTATTCTAGCATAGCATAGATATCATTTGAATTATCTGCCACTTGGGACTGAAAGAATTTTACCTGTGAAACTTACTTTTTGGATTGCAGCTCTTTAGAAAATCTTCCCAATTACTTGCATGGCTCTTGGTCTCTTGGTTAGTATCAGAGAGAGATTTCAAAACTTGTATTCTTTGCAGGATAAGAGATGGGATGATTAGATTTTAAATGAAATTCTTCATAGTTAGGCTTCCCTTTCTCCAGGTGGTATTTTTCTTTGATATTTTATTGCTTTAAATTAATTTTCAAAGTTTAAACTATGAAATGTTGGATATGGCAAAAGTACATGAAAAATACAGCTTTTCAATCTTACTATGCTTCAGTGTAGAGAGTTTTATGATCCTACCTCTGTGCTAGCATGTTTCCCTGGAAGTTATTTGTTTTTATTTTAAGAAGAATATCTGGAATAAGTACTTAACATTTCGCTTTAGCCAACCTTTAATAAAGTCAACTAAAATGCATATATGTTCCTTCCTATTAAAATTATATTTAAAATTCCTAGCCTTTCTCTCAATTCCTGAAAGGAACTTGGTTGCAAGGAATAGATGATGGACCTCTTATAATAATAGATATAGAAAAACAATTTTCAGTTTTACCAGACTAATCAGAAACTCATTTCATAACCGAAAGTCACACTTGATACAGCTCTTTGAGTTTCCTGTTCTCTTGTTAGAGAGTTTGCTGTTGAAATTTGTTTAAGAAGCAGCAGTTGCTGAAACATTTTCAAAGGTGGGGGGTACTTCTTCATGAAATGGAAGCAAATCTGAATATTTGACTACTTTGGCCTCTTAGATTGCATTTCAGTGACTTAATTTTTTTTTTTTTTTTTTTTTTTTAACGGAGCTGGTCCCTAGCTGGCTGTTGTAAATGTCTAAAGATTCATTCCTCTACAAATCACCTATCCTTTTTCTTTTAGCCATCATCTAATAGTGAAACCGGAACATAGAATCCTATAGTTGAACAGTTCACACTAAAATAGTTGTTACCCTGATTTAGGGAGTAATATTTTTGGTTGCTAAAGGGTATACTCTGCTGTACTGGTGAAAAATTTTAAGCTGTGACTAAAATGTTTAATCTTTATCAGTTTTAAGCACTATCTCTGAAATTACCAGAGGGTCAAAATTCTGCCTATTAATTTTTAATAGGTATTGTGTTTATTTGTTTCAGAAGTTAAAAGGTATGTAGCAGAAGGCCTTCCCCATATTTCTGTTACCCAGATATTCAGTTTTCTTCCCTTTACTAGAAACATTTAACTGGTAATAAAATTAACATGTTTTCCTTCATCATGTCCCTATACCTTTGCCCCCAATCTAGCTCAAGGTAAAATTGTGAAATAGGTCGCATTTATTTGGAATAACCTTCTTACTCTGGTTCTCTGACCTTTGTTATCTGATTTGTTCTCAATCTTATGACCTGTCAATTTTCTTATTTATTTATTTTTTTATAATCTCTCAATTTTTATCAAAAATCCTGTGATAAAAATAAATATCATTTATAGAGGAAGATATTTGTATATTAGAGGGATTACACTTTAATAAATATCATAGAATTAAGATCATTGTCGAGTATTAGGTCATAGTTTAAGGTATAGTCTGAGAAAGCAGTATGCCTTTCAGGGCATTAGGGTATTTTGTATAAAGGAATGTTTGATATAGGAGATATCATACTGTTAGGAAAAGTATAAACCAGGTGAAAAGAATTAGGTCATAGTTTAATGTATAGTATGAGAAAGTAGTATGCCCTTCAAGGTGTTAGGATATTTTTTATAAACGAATGGCTGATATAGGAGATATCATACTGTTAGGAAACAGTATAAACCAAGCGAAAAGTTTTTCTTAATGTTCAAATTCTTTTAGTTTTTTTGGGATAACTTATTAATATTGCTCATTGTTACGAGGATTACATCAAATAATCTACATTAAGCTTCTAGCACAGTATCTAAAACATAATAGACAATGATAAATTTTAGTTGTATCTGTATTAGAATCCATAATATTTTCCTGTCCAGCAGGCTTAAATATGGTAATATTGAATTACATGGATAGAAAAAGTTATTAATAGTATTAACAATTTATTGTGCAATTATGAGCATGAAGTCTAGACTGCTAGGAAATGACATAAAAATGAGAGAACCCCAGAGGTAGAGAGGACTCTAAAGTTCAATAAACATTTCGTGGTAGGTAAGGATTAATTCAGAAGTAGCTGTTGTGTGTTTACTGTACCATCTTATAAATAGGAAATGGCACTTTAATTTTATAGATTCAAGTGAGCAGAGCCTATTTATATTCTTGTAAAAACTACTACCTACCGCATTATTTAGGTGTCCCATTGGTGATTTTAATGCCATCATCTGAGCACTGCTAGTTTTTATCACTTCAATGAGTATTCTTAGAATAGTATGAAAATACTTTTGGCTGTATCTAGTGTTACCTGTGTTGCTGATTTTCTCTCTGATAAGAGAGGTTTTTAAATAACCATATGTTGAAAAACAGGAAGAAAAATGAGTAGATATATAGTCAACATGATATTGCAGAATCTTTTTTTTTTCTTTTCTTTTTTTTTATTAAATGATAGCTCTATACATTAATGCAAACAGGGGGTACAGTGTAGTGTTTTCATATACATTTTGAAATCCTTTCATCAAGCTGGTT
>NW_003852400.1:25900131-25904500 GCF_000181295.1 Otolemur garnettii
GCTTTTTCTGCATCAATTGAGAGAATCATATGGTCTTTGTTTTTTGATTTGTTTATGTGATGAATTACATTTATAGATTTACGTATGTTGAACCATCCTTGAGATCCTGGAATAAAACCTACTTGATCGTGGTGAATAATTTTTTTGATGTGTTGCTGGATTCTGTTCGTTAGGATCTTCTTGAATATTTTTGCATCAATATTCATTAGTGATATTGGATATTGCAGAATCTAACTTAATTTTTTTTTTAGTGTAACACTGGTTTTCTGACTTTCATCATAATCATCTGGAGAGTGTGTTGTAACAACAATAAAAAAAGAATTACTGGGCCTTATCTAACAGTTCAGATCTAAAGTCTAGAGTTGGGCATGAGAATTTGCATTTTTTTGAAATTTCAGATTAATATGAAGGTACAAAGGTTAGGTTATTTTGGTTGCATTTATTAGGTACAGTCCAAGTTGTAGTTGAGCCCTTCACCTAGGAGGTATGCCCTATGCCCCTGCCTTGTGCCAGTTAGGTGAGAATACACCAACCCTTTCCCCCATACTTGAATTTAATTACGTTTTTCTCTGTATTTCTAACATGTTCCCGGGTGAGGAGGATATCTGGGGTGCAGTTTGAAACTGGTGTAACATGAGCATAAACTTGACATAGTTGGAGTTTGGTAAAAAAAAAAAAAATTGACCATATAACTGCTGCTGTCAGTAAACTCTGAAAGCTTTTTGAAAAACAAAAACAAAAAAATCTTACATAAAATTAAAATATCTGGTTACCAGAAAGACAAAGGATAGAGATTTTACAATCTTTTGTGCTCCTTTATAATGTTCAGTAGTATAGACCTTTTATAATAATTTTTTAAATGAAAAAATTTTTTAAAAGTTTAATTTTTATTACTCAAAAGAAAACCAAATCTCTAAAGGACATATTTGTAAATAATGAAGGGTGGCTTGTCATTACCTATTTAAAAAAGATTTTATAATTAAGATCAGTCTGTATTCATAATTTTCAAGTATCATTGATCTTTAGCTAGTTCTATCTCATTTCTTGCTAGATTTATCATTGCCATAAGTACTATTAAATAATTTGCAGTCGATATTAATTTTCCATAATCAGTTGTAATCTATAGTAAATTTCAATGCCAAGTTTGACCATGTAAAAATGGATTTTTAAAGTTATAAATAAGAGTAAAAAATTTCATGATGTGATTGAATTTTTTTGTTTTGGGGTTTAAGGGAAATAGTTTAGAGTTTGCATGTTGAAAAAGATATTTTTTGTTGCTAGGAGTCAATTTGAAATGTTTTGAAATTAATAAAGCTGAAATGCACGTTTGCCCTTCCTTGTGTGTGAATAAAGATATAAGTAACAAAAGCACCCAGTGTTTTAAGCTCCTTAGTTGACCTAGCCAAAAATAATTTCAAAGTATTTGTTTTGGAACTTTTTAAGTCCTGTAGGGTAAGATTGCTGTCTCTCTATTTTACTCAAAGAAGTGGTCCTCATACAGGTTAGAGCTGGGAAGATGGGTCTAGAGGTTAGAGAGCAAGTTTGATGGTCTTGAGTTTGAAGAATTCTGGGGAATCAAAATAAAAAAAGACTCTTTCTACCTGTAGGTATCCTTTTTCACAGACAGGTAGTTTTTAAAAGCAAACCAGTAGTCGGTTGTCACAGACAGGCTTTAGTTCTGTATTGCTCAGGTATATGTTTCTCTTCCCTGGTCATCTCAAGTGAAGGCAGTTAGAAAAGAAGAGTCCTCTCAAGTGTAGTATCTGCAGAGCAAGCTATTCATATTATGTACGATATAAATTATTGAGGACTGTATTTCTTTCCAAGCTGTCTGTTAAGAATAGTGTTTTGCAGGATTTTAACAAGCCTACTGGTAAAATCTGTGTTGTTGAATCATATAAGGAAAAGTTAAGCTCCCTTTTAAAAATGTGTGCGTTTGAGTTTTTGAAATGCTAATTGTGTTGTATATTGGTAGAAGAGGTATAATACACACATTTTTCCAAATTTATTTGACCATAGAACCCTTTTGTTAGACATTCTTACAAACACCCAGGGGCAATGGTTTAAGTAGCGCTGGTTTTAAAATTCTATCCTAGATTAGTGGGCAGAATAACAGGCTAGTTGCTGAAATCAAAGGGACAAACTTTTGCTACTATGTGTTATTTTCCCAATTGAAATGGTAAAGCATTCATCAAATATAAATTTGATTTCAACAAGTTGAGTGCAAATTAGTTCACTTTCTATGATTTCTTAAGCATCAGCTTTGAATAGATTTAAAAAACAAAGTAGCCATCTTCCAGGTTTGCTTTGGCTAAAATAACCACTGTTAAAAATCAGTGATCAAATACATAGAACACTGTTCTCCAGGAGAACTTCTTCAGTGATAGAAATGTTCTGTCGCTGTGTTGCCCTATATGTCAGCCAATAATCAGTAATTATAGTGGTTATTTAGCATTTACAGTGTGCTAGTGTGACCAAGGAACTGCATTTTTAGTTTTTTGTTTTTAATTTCACTAACTTAAATCTAAATCGCTATATGTGACTGGTAGCTATCGTATTCAACAATGCTATCTGTGGAATGTATTTGTAGACCAGAACATTTTTTCATATTGTTTATTTTTCAAATTGATATAATTAAAATTACTCTTTGGGGAGTATTTTTGGAGACTGATGAATATACTTAAATAATTTATGTACATGTAACTCTATAGCTGCGTGATTGAGAGAATTCTTCCAGAAACTTTAAAAACTATAGTGTTGTGTCACTTAATGATGAGGATATATTCTAAGAAATGCATAATTAGGCAATTTCATTGTTGTGCGAACATTATAGGGTATACTTACACAAACCTAGCTATTTGTTGCTCCTAGATTACAAACCTGTATAGCATGTTACTGTACTGAATATTATAAGCAATTCTAACACAATGGTAGGTATTTATATATCAAAACAGGAAACATACAGTAAAAAAGATTAAAAATAGTACATTTATCTTGTGCATGAATGGAGCTGTAGGACTGGAAAGTGCTCTGGGTGAGTCAGTGAATGAGTGGTGAGTTAATATGAAGGCCTCAGCCATTTCTATACACTGTTGTAGACTTTATACTTAGATAGACTGGATACTTAGGCTATACTAAAATTTATAAAAAAATTTTCTTCAATAATTAACCTTAGATTAGTGTAACTTTTAAAATATGTAAATTATAAAATGTTAACTTTGACTATTTTGTAATAATACTTAGCTTAAAACATGAATATACTGTGTAGCTATTCAAAAATATTTTCTTTATATTTTTCTATAAGCTTTTTAATTTTTTTACTTTTCAAACAATATTTACAAACACATTGGCTTAGGCAGGTATACACAGGGTCAGGATCAAGACATCACTAATTGATAGAAATTTTTCAGCTTCATTATAATCTTATAGGACTACTGTCGTATGTGCATTCCTTTGCTGACCAAATTGTTGTCATGTGTTGCATGACTGTATACATACTACTAGCTTGATTTCATGAGCATAAATATTCTTTTATAGTTTCCCTTTTTTTGTATGACTAACACTGTATTTTGAAATCGAATAAATTTTCACATTCAGTTTTCAAGAAAGAATGGCATGAAGAAAGAAGGCAGTCTATGAGATAAGAAACCTGAGATTTAGTTCCACTTGCTATTGGCAATATTTAAGCAGTTGCAAAATTTTTATGGCTATTATAAGTTGCAAATACATTATATGTAAATTTCCTTTGAAAAAGATCTATACAAAATGAAAATAATGTTATAAATGTTATTTTTAAATAATTATGGAACATGCCAAAAACTTGGCTCATTTTTCTGTAAATATATTTTTGAGTTTTAATGATTATAATGCTTGATCATTTGATTTTTAGGAAAAGTAATCCTCATTTGGTGGTAACATAAAAGCATTAGGTTATATGAGTTATCAAAATAAAAGTTTGACAAAATAAAGTATCATAATTGAACAATTTGGAATAAATTTGTTATTAAAAATGTGAGTACTTGGCGAGGGCTAAATTACTTTCATAGTAGTTTGTCTTATCTAGGACTGAACACAGAAAATTTTAATAATGAATAGTTTTTCACAATTAGCTTATTTAATGTTTTACCTCCTTGCTCATAGTTAACTAAAAAGCTTCACTTCTGTAGTGAACTGTTTAAGCACTTTCTTTTGATATTTATTCAACTAGCATTCAGCTGTCATTGGTTTTATTTTTAACATGGTGCTTTTAAGAGATGGTAACTATTTTAAAAGCTGGCCACTGGCTCGGCGCCTGTAGCTCAGTGGCTAGGGCACCAGCCACATACACCTGAGCTGGCAGGTTTGAACCCAGTGTGGGCCTGCCAAACAA
>NW_003852400.1:25904651-25909815 GCF_000181295.1 Otolemur garnettii
AAAAAAAAAAGACAAACCAGCTGTCCACAGCATTTTGAACTGTATAAAGTAGGACTGATGATTTCTTCATAAGAGCTTGTATACTATTGGGTGCTGTGTGGCTCATGCCTGTAATCCCAGCACTCTGGGAGGCTGAAGCTGGTGGATTGCTTGAGCTCACCAGTTCCAGACCAGCCTGAGTAAGAGCAAGAGTACAACTCTAAAAAATAGCTGGGCGTTGTGGTGGGCACCTGTAATCCCAGCTAATCTGGAAAGTGAGGCAAGAGAATCGCTTGTGCCCAAGAGTTTGAGGTTGCTGTGAGCTGTGACACCACAGCGTACTACCAAGGGCAACAAAGTGATATTCTGCCTCAAAAAAAAGGAAAAAAAAGTTTGTATACCATATTATGTCAAGTCACAAGTATGCTCTTAACATAAATGATAGTTTTTTCAGTAAGTAAGAAAAAAGAACTTTTGAAATCTATATGTACTTATTGTGATAGTTATTACCCTTTGTTTTTAAATAATGATTTTTATCTGCCCTTATTTATATTATGTAAGAGTATTATTTATTGAATGGTATTTTAGTATTGTTTAAGTTTTAGTACAGCTACGAAGTAGTTGTATTAAATCCGAAGTACTTCTACAGTTTGTGTTATGTTGGGTCTATTGTCTATTAATTTAAGTAGCTGAAAATAGTATTTTTGGTAAAATGATTGTGTTTTCTGACATGTAGATCAGGTTTTTTAAAAGATGTGTTACTTTAGTTTATATTAAGTTTATTTAGCTTATAGTTATTATTTCTAATCTTTCATTTTTATTATTTTATATTTTTATGTAAAGATCCCTATTTTTAAAAAAAGATACTATCATTAATACTCTTATCCAAGTATGGGAAGAATAGTACAATCAGTGCTCCATCTAGCTAGATATTCGATATGTAGGTCATCTATAATATTGTTGTGTCTAAACCAGTTCTGTTCATTTTCTGTCTGTTGAATTTAATAGAAAACACTATTTCATACTGAGTTTCGCTGAACACCAGGACACAAATCTCTTTGAATTTGGTGACTTTAAGTTAGTATTATTATGTGAAGATATCAAATGTTTTAAGCAAGATGACTCAGAGACATCTTTGGTTGATCATGTTTAATTCAGAATATGACACAGTTTTAAACATTTCATGGAGCTATGAAAATCATAATGTTTAAAGGATTTTGGTATAGCTCCCTAAATGGTATATGCTAAGAATTTGAAATGTGTTTTAGTTGCTTGAGATTAGGGAGTAGAGACAAAATTCCTTATTTTTTTCTTTCCTTCCCCCCACCCCCTTAAGACACCTAGCTGTTGGGTAGAAGAGGGAGCAGAAAAAAAGTCACATCAGCGTTCTGCATCATGGGGGAGTGCTGATCAATTAAAAGAGGTAAGTCATTTCTGTTTACAGTCTATAACTATTCCCAGAGTATAATGATACTTTAAAAATTTGTCCTAATCTTACCTCCTTCAGAGTTTAAGGGTTGCATTCCACATTTCAGTGAACAAATTGAAGTTTATCTTATTTCTGTCCTGCGTGTGTTATAAATATTTTTTGTGGACCTAGTCAGTTTTAGCTATTCCACAGTGGTGTCTGATTTTTATGTAATGATCTCTATATTTTGTTCATTTTAGTTATATTTTGTTCCCCTCTCAGCTTGTTTGTTTTTAGTTATAGCAATCAGAACTAAATGCAGTAGCTTTGTACAATGGTAGGATGGTGTTTTCTATTTCTAATAGCTTTTTTATTTGGCACATTGTTGCCTTTTGGGGACCCAATAGTACGGTAGGACTCATTACTTTTAGAAATAGTGCCCATGATCCATTCTCTTATTTATTATAGATAACTTGAAGTATTGTGTATTTTATGTATATTTTGGATTGTTTTTGCTAATAGTTTTATCTTTTCTCCATCTAAATCCTGATCTATTTGTTTTTATAAAATTATAGAAACTTTGGGTTAAAAGGTCATTTAGTCCATCTCCTATATAAATGTACCTTAGAAAGATGGTTATCTAAACTGTTATGATTATTCTTAGTGAGAAGAACTCAATTACTTTATAAGAGAACCAGTTTGGTGGTTTTAGCTTAAGTTGTTAAATATGTTTTATATATTGAATTCAGAATTATGCCGTTTAGTTCTGGCACTGTACTCTCAATCAATATTCAATAAGTCACTTTTTTATCCAGGGTAACATTGACAATTCACTCAAATTTTTTTCCTATACCATAGTTGCCAGAACTCTTAGCATCATTTTCATTACTATGGATTGTTATTATTCCTCAGATACTGTGTTGTCTGGATAAGTATAGTTTATTAGTATGATTTAATGTTACTATATTACATTTTTAGCAGCTTCATTATGTTAGGAATGTAGAGAACTCCACAACTCTTTCTGTCTAACATACACATATGCACAAAATCAGTTTTTACCAGCAGCAACAAAAAAGGAAGATGAGTCTAATATATCTAGTTTAAAATAGCTATATATCTACTCATAGAATATGAATAACTAAAAAGAATTTGCACTTTTATCTCAGAGTTAAAATACAGATTTACGGTTATCACCAAGATTTAGTATAGTTGGATTATAACTGGACTACAGCAATTCATGATGTATACTATTGGAGAGAAATGCCTTGCCAAGTGCAGGGGTGCATGTCTGTAATCCCAGCACTTTGGGGGATGGAGGCAGGAGAATCCCTTGAGGCCAGGAGTTTGAGATGAGCCTGGACAATGTAGGGATACCCCATCTCTACAAAAAATGAAAATTAGCCAGGCAAGGTGGTATGCACCTGCAGTTTTATTTACTTGGGAAACTGAGGCAGAAGAATCACTTGAGCCTAGGAGCTTGAGATTGCAGTGAGAAGACTTGATTGTTTTACCCCAGAAGCAACCATAAATTTGGACAAAACTGTCAAAATAAATTTTTCTGTGTTCTTGAAATTAACCAAACAATTTGAGAAGCTTTATTTTTGAACACTAATAAAGTTAGGATAAGAATAGTGCAAGTGTGTAAGTCTAATGCTACTTCTTTTTTCATCAGAATGGAGCAGACCTTGAAAGCTAGCAGTTTTGCTACCCTGCCTGGAGAGAGATCACTTGATATAGAGTGTTATAGGTTAAAATAGTAATCTTGGTGGAAGAGACAGTCAATGGCTGTGCTAGTCTGAGGTTGTTGTCCAGTTTGGGGCAATCAACAGACTCTTGTACCAGTGGTATTTAATAGAGACTTTTGAGAGGTAAGACAATCATGGGGGCTTGATAAGTTCCCAATATCTCCCAGATTGAGCAGAGGTTATGGACATACACAACCATGAACAAAGTGGGCCCAAGCCACTCCTACATTACTGGCCAGTGGAGCTTAAGTATAAGTACAGAGGAAATTTAAAAAGGACTAGTGGAAATATAACTGGAGGAGACTTGTAAAAGACCTGAACTTTGCATATATACCTCTGTCCACACACAAATTCTGTCAGTAGGGAATAGAAGCTTTACTGGTTTGAGATGTTTAAATAAAATTTCTGATCAGTCTTTTAAACTGGAAACTTACTTTAAAAGGTCTTAAAAACTGGGCTAAAAATAATGGAGTAGAGACATCAGTAGTCACACATTATAGAAGAAATAGACTTTTAGACTGTCAGAAGCAACAAACAAATCAAGAATAACCCTTAGGCAGAAAAATCAGAATCTCGAGTTGCTACGATGTATTATGTAAAATGTCCGGCATTCAAAAAATTTAAAGATAACACAAAGAAACAAACAAAAAAATGGAACATACTTGGGGGAAAAAAAGCCACTAGAAACTATATCTGAGTGTCTTTATAATGTTGTATTTAGCAGAGATAGCAAAGCAGCTATTATAAATATGTTCAAAGCACATACTACACGTACTCAATAATAAATGAGAACTAGTTGATCAACACATGCACAGAGAGAAGTAAAATTCATCAGGAATCAAGTAGGTGGGAGGCTGAGAAAGGGTTGGGTTAGTTTACACCTAATAGCTATAATGCACAAATTGTGAGTGAAGGGCACACACATAACTTTGACCTGAAATATACAAAACAAACTACGTAACCAAAATGTGTGTACCCCTGTATATTCTGAAATTTTTTTTAAAATGAAGTTACGTTCAAAAGACTACAGGAAACCATATTTAAAGGATTAAAGGGAAGTGTAGGACTGTAAGGATTTAGTGAATAAAGAATTTCTGCATAAAGGTGGTTATTCTAAAAAGTAAGCATATAAAATTCTAGAGTTAAAAAGGATCGTAAACTAAAATTTTAAATGAAATTAAAATTTAATTAAATTCATTTTTAATTAATGAATTCATTAAATTGGAAGATTTGAGATGGCAGAAGAATTGGTGAACTTGAAGATAGGTCAATAAGATTTATATACCCTGAAGAACTGAGAGAGAAAGATTAAAGAAAAGTCAAAGGAGCCTCAGAAGCCTATGGAACAACACACATGTCTTTCTAGGAGAGAAGAGACACCAGGGAAAAAAATGGAAGAAATAGTGGCAGAAAACGTTCTAAATTTAGTGGGGAAAAAAATTCTATAGCTTCATGAAGCTCAACTAACTCCAACTAGAAAAACACACAGAGAGTCATAGAAAGAAGAAAATAATTCATCACATGTAGAGGACTAATAATAATTCTAACAGCTAACTTTGGGTCTGGAACAATGGGGACCATACGCCATGATGTATTCAAAGTGCTGAGAGAAAATAAAATTTCAATCAGGTATTCTATATACAGCAAAACTAAGTCTTCCAAAATGAAGATTTAAAAAAAAGGATTCCCAAATAAAAATTGAAAGAACTTCTTGCTGTTAGACTGCCTTGTAAGAAATGTTGAAGTCAGTCCTCATTCAGGCTGAAAGGAAGGGACACCAGATGTTAATTTGAATCCATAGGAAGAATCAAAGAGTGCCAGGAGTAGTAAATATGTCAGTAAATATAAAAGAGTTTATTCCATGGAACATACTCCAAAATTGATCACATCTTAGGCCATAAGTCTAACCTAAGTAAATTTAAAAGAATAGAAATTATTCCATGCATCTTCTCAGAACATCATGGAATAAAAGTTGAACTCAGTAACAACAGGAATCTGCAGTCTCATACAGAAACATGGAAGCTAAATAACC
>NW_003852400.1:25912110-25922429 GCF_000181295.1 Otolemur garnettii
AAACTAAAGAGCTTCTGCACAGCCAAGAACACAGTAAGTAAAGCATGCAGACAGCCCTCAGAGTGGGAGAAAATATTCGCAGGCTATGTATCTGACAAAGGTTTAATAACCAGAATCCGTAGAGAACTCAAACTCAAGCAAAAAAAAAAAAAACAAAACAAAAAACCAAGTGATCCCATTGCAGGGTGGGCAAAGGACTTGAAGAGAAATTTCACCAAAGAAGATAGGCATATGGCCTATAGATACATGAAAAAATGTTCACCATCCTTAATCATTAAAGAAATGCAGATCAAAACTACCTTGAGATATCCCCTAACTCCAGTAAGATTAGCCTATATCACAAAATCCCAAAACCAGAGTTGCTGGCATGGATGTGGAGAAAAGGGAACACTTCTACATTGCTGGTGGGAATGCAAACTAATACGCTCCTTTTGGAAAGACGTCTGGAGAACACTTAGAGAACTAAAAATTGACCTGCCATTCTACCTACAATTCCACTATTAGGTATATACCCAGAAGATCAAAAATCACATTACAATAAAGATGTTTGTATCAGAATGTTTATTGCAGCCCAATTCATAATCACCAGGTCATGGAGGAAGCTCAAATGCCCATTGATCCACAAATGGACCAATAAACTGTGGTATATGTACACCATGGAATAGTATGCAGCCCTAAATAAAGATGGAGACTTTACCTCCTTCATGTTTACATAGATGGAACTGGAAAATGTTCTTCTTAGCAGAGTATCACAAGAATGGAAGAAAAAGTATCCAATGTACACAGCCCTATTATGAAACTAATTTATAGATCTCAAATGAAAGCTACAACCTAATTCTAGCCTAAGAATATGGGGTGGGGGTGGGAGAAGGGAGGGGAGAAAGATGGATGGGTTGGTGGGAGGGTGACTGGAAAGATCACCTATATGATCTGTCTAACAGGGGTACAAGTGGACTTTTCTAGAATTAGAGTATAAATGTTTTAACACAATAACTAAGTAAATGACACAAAGTCTGTGTTAACCAATTTGATGAAAATATTTCAAATTGTATATGAAAACACTACACTGTACCCTATGTTTGCATTAACGTATACAGCTATCATTTAATAATAATAAAATTTTTAAAAAGTTGATAACACTGTTTTGTTGGGTTTATAACATACATGTAAGATATACATATGACAATAATGGATGAGGAAAAGGACTTAAGCATAGTTTATATGTTACTGGAATTTATTAGAGTTTAGTTTCTATTTTACTGGAATTAAGAATTATTTTGATGTAGATTGTAAGTTAAGATGTAGTCTCCAGAGTAATTGCTAAGAATTTAACTCCAGAAAAATAAAAAATATAAAAAATCAGAGGGATTAAAATGATATGCTGGAAATACCACAGAAGAAAGCAGTAAAGGATTAACAGATGAACCAAAAAATGACACAAATAGAAAATGAGTAGCAAAATGGCCAGTGTAAATCCAGTCATATTAATAATTAAGTAGCAAAATGGCCAGTGTAAATCCAACCATATTAATAATTCATGGACTGAATTTTTCTACTTAACAGGCAAGAGATTAACAACTGGATAAAAAAGCCATACTCAACTATATGCTGTCTCTAAAAGACATACCTTAGATTTAAAGACACAAATAAGTTGAAATTTAAAAAGTGGGCAAAGATAAAAAACAGTAACAATAAAATCTAGAATCATTATATTAATATCAGGCAAAACAGACTTTAAAAGAAGTTTTACCAAAAAAATAGGGACATAATGATAAAAGATCAGTACATAAAGAAGATATAACAGTCATAAATGTGTATGCATCTAACAATACTATTCCAAAATGCATGAAGTAAAAACCGTAAAAGGAGAAATGACAGTTAGATGATAGTTATTGGAGATTTAGACATCCCATTGTCAATACCTAATTGAATAACCAACTAGACAGAAAATGAGCAAGGTAGTAGAACATTCAAAACATTATCAATCAGCTTAACCTAACTGTCCTATATAGAAAACTCCAACCAGTGACTGCAGAATAACAGAAAGAAATCTTGGAAAACCCCAAATGTTTGGCATTTAAACAAACTTTTATAATAACTCAAGGGGAATTTTAGATATTTTAAACTGAATGAAAATGAAAATACAACTTAAATGAATTAGTATATGTGTAGCTAAAGCAGTGCTTCAAGGAAAATTTCTTTTTTTTTTATTCAATGGTAACTGTGTACATTAATGCACTTCTGGGGTATAGTGTGGTGTTTTCTATCTTTAAATTTACATACCAGAAAAAGGGAAAAGTCTCACTTCCATTTCTTAAGATTCTAGTTAAGAAAGTAGAAAAAGAAAAGCAAACCAGATCAAAAGCAATCAGAGGAAGGAGATAAAGAATAGCAAAAATTAAGGAAACAAAAATATTAGAGAAAACTATATGAAACTAAAAGTTGGTTCTTTGCAAAGATAAGCAACATTGGCAAAACTTTATTTAACTGACTAAGGGGTGGTGAATAGGGCACCGACCCCATATGCCAAGGATGGCAGATTTGAACCTGGTCTCGGCCAAATTGCAATTAAAAAAGAAAAAAATAGCTGGGTATTGTGGCTGTGCCTGTAGTCCCAGCTACTTGGGAGGCTGAGGCAAGAGAATGGCCTAAGCCCAAGAACTGGAGGTTGCTGTGAGCTGTGACTCCACCACACTCTACTGAGGGCAGCAAAGTGAGACTGACTAAGAACACAAATTACCAACATCAAAAGTGACATTTCCACCGGTCTTAAGGAATTTAATAGTCCAAAAATATTATGAGTAACTTGAATGCTATCAAATTAGCCAAATGAGATGAAATGGACAGATCCCTAAAGAAGAAATTACAAGAAAGATACAAATTACCAAAACTGAGTTTAGAACAAATAGAAAACATAACTAGACATATAACAAATAAAGAAATTGAATTAATAATTTAAAATCTTCCACAAAGAAAATCTTAGGGTCAGATTTGGTGAATTCTTTCAGTTATGGAAGAAATCATGTTAATTCTTTAGTTTTATTTTCAAAAAAACAGGCCCATTTTATTAGGCCTTGATTACTCTGATTCTGAAGCCAAGCAAATACATCTCAAGAAAAGAAAACAGATGAATATGCCTCTTGAAAATAAATGTAAACATTCTTAATAAGATAGTATTAGCAAACAAAATTCAAGAACATAAAAGGGATTATATCCTGTGAGTAAGTAGGATTTGTCTAAGAAATGCCAAGTTGGTTTAATCAGAAAATCAATTAATGTAATACATTATATTAAGAGAATAAAGGACAGAAACCACGTAACATCTCAATAGGATCAGTGAAAACATTTGTCAAAATTCACCTCCCATTTTTGCTAACAACAAATCTCTCAGCAAACTAGGAATAGAAGGAAACTTTCTCCATCTGATAAAAGTAATTTATAAAAAAGACCAACAGATAACATCATATTCAGTGGTAAAAGACAGAATGCTTTTATGCTAAGATTAGGAGCAAGGCAAGGATATTGGCTGTCATCTTATTACCACTTCTATTTATTATTTCATAGATGGTTTTAGCCAGAGCACATAGACAAGAAAAAGAAAAGACATTCATATTATAAAGGAAGAGTAAACTGCCTTTATTCACAGATAACATGACTAAATATGTAAAAACTCCTAGGGAATATACAAATGTGTTACAAGAACCAATAAACAAGTTTATCAGGGTTGCAGAACACAGGATCCATATCCAGAAATCAATTGTATGTCTAGGTACTAGCTATGAACAATCCAAAAATAAACAGATTATTCACAGTTGCATCAAAAAGACTAAAATATTTAGGAATACATTTAACAGAGGAGTATAAGATTTACACATGGAAAACAAAGTTTTGCTGGACAAAATTACAGATTTAAACAAATGAAAAGGTATACCTTGTTCTTGGATTGGAAGAATCAGTATTTGTTTTAAGGCAGTGATTCTCCCCAAATTGATAAATAGATTCAGTGCAATCCTCATGAAAATCCCAAGGTGTTTGGTTTGGTGTTGGGTAGAAATTGACAAGCCAATCCTAAATAAGTATGGAAATGCAAAGGATCTAGAGTAGCCTGAGTAATTTTGAAAGCAAAGAAAATATTTGGTGGAATTACATAAATTCATATGAATCTATATTAATGTAGTTAGTATAGTATTGGCACAAAAGAAGACTTATAGATAAATGGAACAAAATTTGTCAGTTCAGATATAAACTCCCATTTTTAAGGTGAGTTTACTTTTGACAAATGTAACAGTATAATTCAATTGAAAAAGACAAGTCTTTCCAACAGTTGATACTAGAATAAGTGGATATGTATATGAAAGAAAAACTCTTAAATCTGAACTCTAACTGGAGAGAAAAGTCAACTCAAAATGAATCATAATTTTTAATATAAATTCTAAAACTTCTAGAAGATTTTAAGTAGGCAAGCAATTCTTAACTATAACAGCAAAAGTAAGAGCCATAAAAGAAAAAATGATAAATCAAGTTTTATTTAAATTAACATTTAGACTTTAAAAAACACCACTAATAATGGAAAGACAAATCACAGACAAAAGTAAAAGAAATATTAATGTTAATAAGTCATATATTTGATAAAGGAATATCTAGAATAATAAAGAATTCTTATAAATTCATAAAAAGGCAAATAACCCATGTAAAAAGTGAGTAGGGGGCCGGGCACAATGGCTCACACTTGTAATCCTAGCACTCTGGGAGGCCAAGGCGGGTGGATTGCCTGAGCTCACAGGTTGGAGACCACCCTGAGCAAGAGTGAGAATCTGCCTCTAAAAATAGCCAGGTGTTGTGGCAGACACCTGTAGTCCCAGCTACTTGGGAGGCTGAGGCAAGAGAATTACTTGAGCCTAAGAGTTTGAGGTTGCTGTGGGCTGTGACAACATGATACTCTACTGAGGGCAACAAAGTGAGACTCTGTCTTGAAAAAATAAATAAATAAAAAATAAAAAATGGGTAAGACATTTGAATAAAAATATTTGACCAAAGAAGATGTATACATGGCAGGTGACCACGTGAAAAGGTGCTCAGCCTCTTAATGGGCACAATGAAAGGGTATGTGGCATACCTATTGGGTGCAGGACATAACTGCAATGGGGACTCTGCCTAAAAAATGCAAACATTATAATCTAAATGTACCCTCACATTAATGTGAAATAAAAAAAAAAGGTGCTCAACATCATAGGTCAGTAGGGAAATGCAAATTAAAACCACAATAACATAGCATAACCAGCACCCTCATTACAGTGATGATAATTTGGAAGACATGATAAGGCATTGACAAGGATTTGGAGGATCTGGAACCCTCGGGTGCTGATGGGAGTATATAATGGTATAGCCGTCTTGGAAAACATTTTGTCAGTTTTTTACTTTAGAAACTTTAGTGTACAGCCAGCAATTTCATTCTTAGAAATTTGTAAAAGAAAAATGAAAATACGTGTCTACATTGAGACTTATACACAACTATTTATAGCAGCATTATACGTAATAACCTAAAACTGGAAAATATCCAAATGTCCATCTATTACTGGATAGGCAAAATGAAGTATATTCATGCAGTGGCATTCTTTTTAACAATAAAAGGGAGCAATATACTGAATCCTGATAGATCTGTTACATCATTAAGAGAAGGTGAATTTTTTTCTGTAAAAAGCCACATAGCAAATATTTTAGGCTTTGTGAGCCATAAAATCTCTGTGGCAACTCAGGCACAATTTGGTCTATTGCTCTTTGCTTTATCGCGCTTTGAAAATGTCTGTGTTTTTCACTCATTGAAGGTTTGGGGCACACCAGTGTTAAACAATGCAGCTGGTACCATTTTTCCAAAAGCATATGCTCACTTTGTGTTACTTTGGATAATCTTCTTAATATTCAGACTTTCATTATTACTGTATGTTATGTTTATCTATGATCAGTGATCTTGGATGTTACTACTGTAATTGTTTTGGTGTGACAGACCACACCCACATAGGAAAGTGAACTTATTCAATAAATGTGTGTGTTCTGACTGCTCCAATGACATATTCTCTGGTCTCTCCTCCTCTCCTTGTGCTTCCCTATTCCCCACGACACATCAGTATTGAAATAAGCCAATTAATAACCCTGTAGTGGCCTCTAAGTGTTCAAGTGAAAGGAGATGTCACAGTTCTGTTACTTTAAATCAAATGCTAAAAATGATTAAGCTTAGTAAGGAAAGCATGTGAAAAGCTGAGACAGACCAAAAGCTAGATTTCTTGTACCAAACAGCCAAGTTGTGAATACAAAGGGAAAGTTCTTGAAGGAAATTAAGAGTGTTACTCCAGTGAACACAAGAATGATAAGAAAACAAAACACCCTTTTGGTGAAATGGAAAAAGTTTGAGTAGTCTAGAAAGACACACCAGCTGTGACACCCTTAAGCCAAAGCTTAATCCAGAGGAAGATTCTAACTCTCTTCAACTCTACAAAGGCTGAGAAAAGTGAGGAAGCTGCAGAAGAAAAGTTTGAAGCTAGCAGAGTTTGGTTCATGAGGTTTAAGGAAAGTAGTCATCTCCATAACTTAAAAGTACAAGATGAAGCAGCATGTTCTGATGCAGAAGCTGAAACAAGTGATCCTGAAGACTTAGCTAAAATTATTGATGAAGGTAGCTGCACTGAACAGCAGACTTTCAGTGTAGATGAAACAGTCTTCATTTTGAAGAAGGTGGCATCTAGGACTTTCGTAGCTAGAGAGAAAAAGTCAATGCCTCACTTCAAAGGACAAGCTGACTCTTTTTAGGGTCTAATGCAATTAATGATTTTAAATGGAAGTTGGTGCTCATTTGCCATCCTGAAAATCCTGTACTAAATCTATTCTGCCTGGTGTCTATAAATGTAACAACAAAGCCTGGTTCACAGTACATATGTTTTACAGCATGGTTTAGTGAATATTTTAAGCCTACTGTTGAGACCTACTGCTCAGAAAAAAAGATTTCTTCAAAATACTACTGTTCATTGACAGTGCCCCTGGTTACACAAGACTTCTGATGGAGATAAACAAGGAGATTAATATTGTTTTCATCCTGGCTAACACTGTGTTCATTCAGTAGCCTATGGATTAAGGAATAAATTTGACTTTCAAGTCTTAGTAGTTAAGAAATACATTTTGTGGCCAGGTGTGGTAGGTGGCTCATACATGTAATCTTGGCACTCTGGGAGGCTAAGACCAGTAGATTGCTTAACTGAGGAGTTTGAGACCAACCCAAACAAGAGCAAGACCCCTGTCTTTACTGAAAAATAGAAAAATACTGGGCATGGTGGCACATGCTTATAGTCCCTGCTATTTGGAAGGCCAAGGCAAGAGGATTGCTTGAACCCAAAGTGGTTACGGTTGAGAGTTATGATGATGTCATGGCCCTCTACCCAAGGTGACAGAGTGAGACACACTCTCTCTCTCTTTCTCTCTCTCTCTCTCTCTCTCTCAAAAAAAAAAAAGTAAATTGGAAATCTTCTAGAAGGGATTTATCATTCTAAATGCCATTAAGAACATGTGTGATTCATAGGAGGAGGTAAAAAAAATCGACATCAGAAGTTTGGAAGAACTTGATTCCAACTTACATGGATGACTTTGACGGGCCCAAGACTTCAGTAGAATAAAAACCTTATATGGATGTGGTAGAAATACCAAGAGAACAAGAATTAGAAGTGAAGACTAAAGATTTGATTAATATGCTACAATCTCATCATCAAACTTTAAAGGATGAGGAGTTGCTTTTGAAGGATAAGCAAAGAAAGTAGTTCCTTGAGATAGAATTTACATGTAAAGAGGCTGTTGCAATGACAACAGAAGGTTCAGAACAGTATATAAACTTAGCTCGTTAAGCAGTAGCAAGGTTTGAGAGGATTGACTAGTTTTGAAAGACATTCTGCTGTGGGTAAAATGCTATCAAACAGCATTGCATGCTACAGAGAAGTCTTTTGTGAAAAGAAGAGCCAATCAATGTGTCAGACTTTATTGTTGTCTTATTTTAAGAAATTTTCATACCTGCCCCATCCTTCAGGAACCACCATCCTGAACAGTTAGTTGCAGATTATAACTTGCTGAGGGCTAAAATAACCATTAGCATTTTTTAGTAAATTATTTTTTAATTAAGGTATTTATAATATTCTTCAGGCACAATCCTATTACACATATACTAAGACTTCAGTATAGTATAAGCACAATTTTTATATGCCCTAGGAAACCAAAAAATGCAGGTGTGACTCACTTTATTGTGGTGGTTAAAACTGAACCCGCAACATCTTCAAGGTATGCCTTCATCACCTCTGCTGTTGAAGTGTAAAAGCAGGCACAGACAGTATAGAAAGAGCATGATTATGTCCCCGTAAAACTGTTTACAAAAACATGTGGCAGTCTGGATTTGGTCTACGGATCATAGCTTTCCAAATCTTGCTTAAATGAAGCCACATGAATAAAAGTACATGTTATGTGATTCCAGTTATATCAAAATACCAAAAGGACAAATTTATAGAGGAAAAAAATCCCATTAGTGGTTGCCTGTGACTGGCAAAGTGGTGGTTGGCAACCAGTAGACTCAAGGGAAATTTGCAGGGGATGAGGGAGGGGTGAAAAAGTCTCAGAATTAGATTGTGATTATTATTGTATAACTCTGTAAATTGATTAAAACTTACTGAGTTTTACCCTTACAGTGGATTATATCTCAGTTAAACTGAGGAAAAAGTGAATAGATATAAAAGATAACTAGATTTTTCATGGTACTTCATGAAGGTATTAAATTCTGTATGATGGGAGGTGGGAGGCAAGATGGCCAACTGAAGCCAGCTTTCAGCAGAGGCTCCCGTCCAGAGGGAGAGAATATGACCAGAAATAACCCAATAAAGCGGAAGATTGGAACCTGAGCTGAGAGAGAGGATCGATAGGTTTGCACCACCCCTGCTGCGACAAGCTGGGTCTCTAAGGAAACAAATTTCAGGTACAAAACACATCCCAAAGAGGATGGGAATCCTTACCCTGCAACCAGGAGAGCAGCTTGAGGTGAGTAGAGAACAGAGGACCTTTTGTTTCACCAAAGGGGAGAGAATGACTGAGGGCCAGGACTCCCTCCACTGAGAGATACCACTGCAAGTCCAGGCAGTCTCTTACCTGGACCAAGTTGATTTATTATTCTCCCTACCTTCTTGAACTCCCAGTCCACCCCTGCCCCCTCTCCTGACAGTCTGGAAGACTACTCCCTGCAAAATCCAGAGTGTTTGGCAGATTTTAGCTAAGGCGAGGCGCCTCATGAGCTGTGGGGCAGTTGTGCTGAAACTGTAACTTTAATAGAGGCAGGGAGTCACAATGTGAAAGAAACTTGCCTCCTGTTGGAAAGAGCATAGCTTGGGACCCTTGCTACCGACCACTGGGGACCACTATCAGTGCTGCCCCTGACAGTGGTGGCAGCTCCACAGTCCCTCCCACTGGGGTCAAATTGAGCTCCCAGTGGACCCCTGCTGCCTAGATGCTAAAAACCTTTTGAACTCTCCCAACTGATCGGTATTTGTGTTGACTGGGACAATTGGTTTGGAACTCTTGACCGGGCCAATCACTCGGGGACCCACCAAGGTTATACCCTGGTTGTGGTATTGTGGGAGTGTGGGATTCTCCCATTCCAGTTGTTGCCTGTAGAGGAGGTGGGGTGTCTTAGTTGCTTATATATCTCCACAGCTGATATTTCAGCCCAAAGCCACTGATTCACTAGGATTGGGCAGAGACTAGCTGAATACCTGTCAGCACTATCTACCTCCACCACACCAAGCAGGTGCCCAGAGTTTCAGGCAGTAGTTCTGAATGGGACCTTTGTAAAGCTCTAAGGGAAAAGCTGCAATCACCAGTCCCAGTTCTTTGGTAAAGGGCTGGTAAATTACAACTCCAGGAGCCCTTGATTCAACTTCACCTTCCAGCTTCTCTAGCAAAACAGTGAAAAATAATCATGGGGCCAAATCAGTGGAAAAACTCTGGCAACATGAATAATCAGAGTAGATCAACTCCCCCAAGGAATGACAAAGGAGACACAACAGAAGATCCCATTCATAAACAAATGGCTGAGATATCAGAAATCAAATTCAGAATTTGGATTGCAAATAAGATTAACAGAATCGAGGTAAAGATGGAATTAGTAATTCAAGGAGTAATTCAAAAGTTGTCTCAAGAATTCAATGAATTCACATGGATGGAGCTGGAAAATGTTCTTCTTAGCAAAGTATCACAAGAATGGAAGAAAAAGTATCCAATGTACACACCCCTATTATGAAATT
>NW_003852400.1:25922555-26065837 GCF_000181295.1 Otolemur garnettii
AAGTGAATCTTTCTAAGAGTAGAATGTGAACGTTTTAAAATAATAACTAAGAAAATGACATGAAGGCTGTGTTAACCAGTTTGATGGAAGTGTTTCGGATTGTGTGTGAAAACCTCACACTGTACCCCAGAAGTGCATTAATGTACATAGTTACCATTCAATTAAAAAAAAAGAATTCAATGAATTCAAAGACAAAATCACCAAAGATTTTAACACATTGAGACAAGTACTTGCAGCCATCAAAGATCTGAGATATACAGTAGAATCCCTCAGTAACAGAATGGATCAGGCAGAAGAAAAGATCTCTGACATTGAAGACAAAGCTTTTTTTTCTTTTTTTACATTTTAAGTTTGATGGTATATTTTGAAATAAAAATGCAAAATAAATTTTTACAAAATTGTCACATAGGAACACACAATATCATCACATGCATGCTACATTTACTTATAAAAGGTTACAGATCTAGTCATCAACAGAAATAGCTGTTATTTACAAATGTCAAATTTCCTTCCTTGAGGAAAAGAAGAGCTCGGGTGAAAAGACAGACTGCAGATGCAACACTGCTCCACCCCTCTGGGAGGAGGAGTGAGGATGCATGCGGCCTGCCCCTGGCTGGGGGCTGAACTTGGTCCTCTACCTTCCCAGGTGCCAGAGCTGGGTGACTTCTCTGGTCCTGGGCGCTGTGGTCCTCTTACTTCACTGACTACTATAAAACATGACTATAAATTTCCTTTGATTGTGAACAGAAAAATAAGTTAATATGCTTAAAAATTTTACAACAGTGTTCTATAATTTTTATTGTGACATACCACATTTGCAAAATTTTCATTTCAGAAGTTTCTGATTTGGCTCACTTGGTGATCTGTGGCTTGGGGCATCCTCTGTGAAATTAGCTGGGGTCCTTTCTGAAAGCCGCCTCCTATGGCATGGGCTGTGAGAACCCCACTTGTTTGTCCTGAGCATGTCTTTGTTGTGAAAAAAAAAAAAGGTAATTGTTGAATATTGAAAAAGAAAGTAAATATTTTATTTGAGAGGAAGTATGAGCAAACTAAGCTGATTCTTTTAAGGCTAAAAATGCAGCATTCATAAGGAGATAGAGTTAAAACATAACATGCTGAAATGTAGCTGAACTGTGCACATCTCAACATTACTTGAGCTTCACAAACCAGCAAAATCTCCTAAGAGAAACTATGTAAGAACCTCAAACTGTTGGTTACTAACAGGATGACATGAAGAAATTCTAACAGGAACATTCTAACATGCAGTGTTTATAATAAAAATGGAATGCAAGAATGAAGACAAAGCTTTTGAATGCAGCCAAACACTCAAAGAGGAAAAGAAGTGGAGAACAAAAATGGATCATTCCCTGAGAGAATTGTGGGACCACTCCAAAAGAGCAAACATTCACTTCATAGGAATCCTTGAAGGAGAAGAAGATGGTCCGAAAGTCACAGATACTCTACTCCAATAGATAATTGAGGAGAACTTCCCAAGCATCTTAAGAGATACTGAAATTCAGATAGCAGACAGTTTCAGAACCCCAGCATGACTCAAACCAAATAAAGCATCTTCTAGACACACTGTAATTAACTTCACCAAAGTTAATATGAAGGAGAAAATCCTGCAAGTAGCCAAATATAAGAAAATCATAACCTATAAGGGGAAGAATATTAGAATGACTGCAGATTTCTCTGCTGAAACTTTTCAAGCCAGAAGAGGATCATCATCAACCTTTAATCTCCTAAAACAAAACAACTTTCAGCCCAGGATCCTGCATCCAGCTAAATTGAGCTTCATTTATGATGGAGAAGTTAAATATTTTAATAACATACACATATTGAAGAAATTTGCCATAGGCAAACTAGCTTTTCAGGATATCCTCAGACCCATCCTCCACAATGACCAGCACAATGCTCTACCACCAAAGTAAAGTCACTCTGAAATTCTTGATCAAAACCCAATTTCCACAGTGGTGAAAAGATTCAAAATGTCCACTGGACTTTAGAAAAACTTAATACCCCAAATACTACCAGGCTTATCAGTACTCTCAATTAATATGAGTGGCCTAAGCTGTCCTCTTAAGAGGCATAGGTTGGCTCACTGGATAAAAAAACTCAAGCCAGATATCTGCTGCAAAGAAGAATCTCATCTTACCTTAAAGGACAAATACAAACTCAGGGTGAAGGGATGGGCATCTGTAATCCAAGCAAGCGGAAATCAGAAAAAAAGCATGGGTGGCAGTTTTATTTGCGGATACACTAGGCTTTAAACCAACAAAAGTGAGGAAAGACAAGAATGATCACTTCATATTTGTTAAGGGAAACATTCAACATGATGAGATGTTAATTATTAATATTTATGTGCCCAGCCAGAATGCTCCTCAATTTATAAGGGAGACCCTAACAGACATGAGCAATTTAATATCTTTCAGCACCGTAATAGTTGGAGATTTTAACACCCCTTTGGCAGTGTTGGATAGATCCTCCAATCTGCAAGAAACAAAGCAAAGAAATTTTGGACTTAAACTTCAATTGAATTTAACAGACATCTACAGAACATTTCATCCTAACAAAACTGAATACACACATTCTTCTCATCAGCCCATGGAACATCCTCCAAAATTGATGACATCTTAGGTCACAAGTCTAATCTCAGCAAATTTAACAGTATAGATATCTTGTATTTTCTTGAATCATCACCCAATAAAAGTTGAACTCACCAATAACAGGTATCTGCATACTCATACAAAGACATGGAAACGAAATAACCTTATGCTGAATGATAGCTGGGTCATAGATGAGATTAAGAAGGAAATTGCCAAATTTTTAGAACAAAACAATAATGAAGACACAAATTATCAGAACTTGTGGGATACTGCAAAGGCAGTCCTAAGGGGAAATTTATAGCGTTGCACGCCTTCCTCAAGAGAATGGAAAGAGAGGAAGTGAATAACTTAATGGGACATGTTAAGCAACTGGAAAAGGAAAAACATTCCAACCCCAAACCCAGCAGAAGAAAGGAAATAACTAAAATTAGAGCACAATTAAATGAAATTTAAAAAAAAGAATTATTCAAAAGATCAATGAATCCAAAAGTTGGTTTTTTGAGAACTTCAACAAAATGGATAAACCTTTGGCCAACCCAATCAAAAATAGAAAATTAAAGTTCATAATATCATCAATCAGAAATGACAAAAGTGAAATAACAGTAGACACATCAGAAATTCAAAAAATCCTTAATACTACAAAAAAATTATTCTCAGAAATATGAAAATTTGAAAGAAATTGACCAATACTTGGAAGCATGCCAACTTTCTAGACTTAATCAGAATGAATTGGAAATACTGACCAGACCTATATCAAGTACTGAAATAGAATCAACTATACAAAACCTCCCAAAAAAGAAGAGTTCAGGACCAGATGGCTTCACATGAGAATTCTACCAAACCTTCAAAGAGGAACTAGTACCTATAATACTTAATCTTTTCAAAAACATTGAAAAAGAAGGAATACTTTCCAACACATTTTATGAAGGAAATATCACCCTGATCCCAAACCAGGAAAGAAAACTGTAGAGTAATACCTTTAATGAAATAGATGCAAAAACATTCAGTAACATCCTAGCAAACAGAATCCAGCAACACATCAAACGAATTATACACCATGACCAAGTGGGTTTTATCCCATGGTCTCAAGGTTGGTTCAGTATACATAAATCTATACATATAATACATTACATAAACAAAAAACAAAGACCATATAATTCTCTCAAAAGATGCAGAAAAATCTTTCGATAATATCCAGCATCCTTTCATGATCAGAACACTTAAGAAAATAGATACAGAAGGGACTTTTCTCAAATTGATAGGGGCCATCTACAGCAAACCCACAGCCAATATCATATTGAATGGAATAAAATTGAAAACATTTCCACTCAGATCAGGAACCAGGCAAGGTTGCCTATTGTCTCCACTGCTTTTTAACATTGTAATGGAAGTCTTAGCCATCACAATCAGGCAAGAGAAGGCGATCAAGGGTACATAAATAGGGTCAGAGGAGATCAAACTTTAACTCTTCACAGATAATATGATTTCATATCTGGAAAACCCCAGGGACTCAACCATAAACCTATTAGAAGTGATCAAGGAATACAGTAATATCTCAGGATACAAAACCGGTAGCTTTTATATATACCAATAATGGTCAAGCTGAAAACAGTCAAAGACTATTCCCTTTACAGTTGTACCAAAGAAGATGAAATATTTGGGAATTTACCTAACAAAGGATGTGAAAGATCTCTATAAAGAGAATTAGGAAAGTGAGAAAAGAAATAGCTGAAGATATTAACAAATGGAAAAACATACAATGCTCATGGCTAGGAAGAATCAACGTTGTTAAAATGTCCATATTACCCAAAGCAATTAAAAAATTCAGTGCAATCCATATCAAAGCACCACTGTCATACTTTAAAGATCTGGAAAAAATAGTACTTCATTTTATATGGAACAAAAACAAACAAAAAAACCTCAAATAGCCAAGACATTACTCAGAAATTAAAAAAAAAAACAAACAAAAAAAAAAACAGGAGGAATCATGCTACCAGACTTCAAACTGTACTAGAAATGTATATTGATCAAAACAGCATGGTATTGGCACAAAAATAGAGAGATAGATGTATGGAACAGAATTGAGAACCAAGAGATGAACCCAGACACTTATCATCATTTGATCTGTGATAAGCTCATCAAAAATATAAATTGAGGGGAAGATTCCCTATTTAACAAATGGTGCTGGGAGAATTGGCTGGCGACTTGTAAAAGACTGAAACTGGACCCACACCTTTCACCATTAACAGAAATTAACTCTTCACTGGATAAAAGATTTAAACTTAAGACATGAAACTATAAAGATTCTTGGAGTGAGTGCAGGAGAAACACTTGAAGAAACTGACCTGGGAGAATACTTTATGAGGAGATCCCCCCAGGCAGGAACCTGGATTAATCTTGGCTAGGATTGAAAATCCTCTTGAGAAAGAGAGCCATATGTATCCTGCAAATGACAAGAGATTGAAACTGGGCTGAAAGTAGGGAACTGGGACTGTGTTTTAAGGAAATGAAACTATAACCGAAATAACTCCACCTGATGGTGTTTTCTTGTGGCCCAAGGAAACAACTGTGCAAAAATGTAAATAGTAAACATATTCTGTGTTGATGTGGCATCTGAAATAGAGCTCTACCCATTTAGGACCAGAGTTCCAATTCTCCTAATACTAGACCTGTTCTGGATCTGTGTAACTCTAGAGGGCGGGTCTGAACAACTGCATGGCAGGCAAAAGCTCACCAAGATTAAAAGTCCTAAATAAGATGAGCCTGCCAACAAATTTTAGGGTGTATAAGGAAATCTATTTCAATAGAGACATCACATCATTAAATATGATCATTGAAATTTGAGGAAATAAGAACACCATCCAAAAGAAAAAAAAAAAGAAGTTGTGAATGTTTAACAATTTCAAATGAAATGGTAACTTTGTAAGAAATAAGAAGGAGTAAAAAATTGCTTCTTGATAGCCAGGTGTTGTGGTGGGTGCCTGTAGTCCTAGCAACTTGGGAGACTGAGGCAAGACAATCACTTAAGCCCAAGAGTTTCAGGTTGCTGTCAGCTGTGACGCCACACTCTGCCCAGGGCCAGAGACTCTTTCAAAAAAAAAAAAAATTGCTTCTTGGCCTTTTGGCTAAGATCAAGTGAGAATAGGAGTAAATAACAGGGAGACTGAAAAAGGACTACTTGAAAATCTCGTAAACATAAGTTGATAACATTAAAAATAAAGGACCAGGTGCAGTAGCTCATGTCTGTTAATTCCAGGACTCTGGGAAGCCGAGGCAGGCAGATTGCCTGATCTCGTGAGTTCGAGGCCAGCCTGAGCCAGATCGAGATCTTGTGTGTAAAAATAGCTGGGTGTCATGGCGGTTGCCTGTAGTCCCAGTTACTTGGAAGGCTGAAACAAGAGAATCGCTTGAGGCCAAGAGTTTGAGGTTGCTGTGATGCCATAGCACTCTACCGAGGGTGGCAAAGTGAGACTTTGTCTCCAAATAAAATAAATAATGGCTTAAATATCAAATTAGTGCAGCAAAAGAGAATCAGTAAATCAGAAGTTTCAAATGAGAATTAAAAATCTGAATGAGCAAGTCATTTAGAGTAGAGAATGAAAAGATAAAGAGGTTTAAAACATTGAAAGAATAAATTAAGAGGTATGGAAGATACTGTTAGGCAGGTCAGAAGGTAAGAATAGTGTCAGGGAAGAGAAATTTTTGAAGGTTGAACATTTGTTAGATTTGGAGAAAAATACGTGTGTTCAGATTGAAAAAACTCACCAGTTCCAAAGAGGACCTCGAATCAAGAAGGAAAAGATGGAGATTTTACCCCCTTTATGTTTACATGGATGGAGCTGAAAAATGTTCTTCTTAGCAAAGTATCTCAAGAATGGAAGAAAAAGTATCCAATGTACACAGCCCTATTATGAAACTAATTTACAGCTTTCATATGAAACCTATGACTTAATTATAGCCTAAGAATATGGGGAGGGGGAGGGGAGGAGAGGGAGGTGGATGGGTGGAGGGAGGGTGACTCGAGGTATTACCTCTATGGTTTACCTTACAAGGGTACAAGCGAATCTTCTAAAAGTAGAATACAAACATCTTAACACAATAACTAAGAAAATGAAATGAAGGCTATGTTAACCAGTTTGATAAAAATATTTCAAATTGTATGTGAAAACACCAAACTGTACCCAATGATTGCATTAATGTACATAGCTATCATTTAATAATAATTAAAAAAAGGGAAAGAAACTCATCTGTAGGTATAGTATTGTAGATCAAGAAAACACACATGTGTATATGCACATGAACACATATTCTAGCAAATGGGGAGACAAAGCATATTACTTACAAAGAAATGGCAATGAGATTGTCATTGAATGCATTTGTTGGAAACTGCAATTAATGCCAGTGTACAATAATGTTGTGACCATTTTAAGGAAGTGAATCTAAGTGAGCCATAATTTCCCTGCATGAACAGATCGCTTTTCCTACTATACATTCTATTTACTAGAGGGTTGTTAACCCAACCTTCATTTGAATTTCACAAACTAAGCAAGTGTATAAGTGTATTTTTTATGGACTAAATATGTGGTTCCTTGCTGAAATAACATGATTCAAAATTAACATATGAAAAACATAGAACAAAAATTTTATGCCCAGAAATTTGACAATGTGAAGGAAATGGGCCAGTACCTGGACTCACACAATCTTCATAGACTTAACCAGGAAGAAATAGATCTCTTGAACAGACCAATATCAAGCACTGAGATTGTAGAAACAACAAAAAAGCCCAGGACCAGATGACTTCACATCGGAATTCTATCACATCTTCAAAGATGAGCTTGTACCAATACTGTGGAACCTATTCCAAAACATTGAGAAGGAAGGAATCTTCCCTCAACACATTCTATGAAGCAAACATCACCTTAATTCCAAAACCAAGAAAGGAGCTAAGAAGGAGAATAACAGACCAATTTCACCAATGAACATTGATCCCAAAATACTCAACAAAATCTTACCTAATAGATTGCAGCTATTCAGTAAAAAAATTATACATCACAATCAAGTAGGCTTCATCCAAGGGGTGCAAGGTTGGTTTAATATATGCAAATCTATAAATGTAACATACTATATAGAAGCAAAAACAAAGACCATATGATCTTGCCATAGATGCAGAAAAAGCATTGATGAAATTCAGCATCCTTTTCTAAGAAGAACACTTAAGACAGAGGTTCTCAACCTGTGGGTCACAACACACAGGAACTGTCTTAAAGGGCTGTGGCATTAGAAAGGTTGAGAACCACTGACTTAAGAAAATAGGCATGGGTGGCACATTTCTTAAGCTGATTGAAGCCATCTATAACAAACCCACAGCTAATATCATAGTGTTAAACTGAGAGCTTTTCACTTAGAACTGGAACCAGACAAGGATGTCCACTATCGCCAGTGTTAGTGGACTGAAAGCTTTGAATGGTGTAAAAGTGAAAGCTTTTCATTTAGAACTGGAACCAGACAAGGATGTCCACTATCGCCAGTGTTATTCAACATAGTTCTAGAAGTTCTATCCAATGCAGTCAGGCAAGAGAAGGATATAAAGGGCATCCAGATGGGGGTAGAGGAGATCAAACTCTCCCTCTTTGCTGATGATATGATTTTATACTTAGAAAATCCCCGAGACTCAAGCACAAAACTCCTGAAGTCATTAGAAAACACAGTAATGTCTCAGTATATAAAATCAGTGTCTACAAATCAGTTGCTTTTGTAAATCCCAGTAATAGCCATCAAGGACACAATTCCCTTCATGATAGCTTCAAAGAAAATGAAATACTTAGGAATATACCTAACAAAAGAGGTAAAAAGATCTTTTCAAAGAAAAGAAATTGCAAAAGACACTAACAAATGGAAAAACATTAAAAAAAAAAATGGAAGAACATACCATGCTCTTAGGCTGGGAAGAGTCATCATCGTCAAAATGTCTATTTTACCCAAAGCAATCAACAGATTCAATGCGATCCCCATTAAAATACCAACATTATATTTTGAAGAACTGGAAAAAATGGTACTTCATTTTGTATGGAACCAGAAAAAAACCCATATAGCTAAGGCTATTCTTAGTAATAAAAATAAAGTCAAAGGCATAACTGTACCAGACTTCAGGCTATATTAGAAGACTACAGTATTCAAAACAGCATGGTATTGGCACAAAAATAGAGACATAGACATATGGAACTGAATAGAAAACCAAGAGATGAAACCAGCCTCTACGCGCCATTTGACCTTTAATAAACCAAACAAAAGCATACAGTGGGAAAAAGAATCCATATTCATCAAATGGTGCTTGGAGAACTGGATACCCACATGTAAAAGACTGAAAATCGACCCCCACCTTTCACCCCTCACAAAAATTGACTCAATGTAAGACATGAAATGATAAAAATATTAGAAGAAAGTGTGGGTAAAAATTTTGAAGATGTTGGACTAGGGGAGGATTTTATGACAAAGACTTCAGTGGCCATTGCAACAACAAAAATTAACAAATGAGACTTAATGAAGCCGAAAAGCTTCTTCATAGCTAAAGACATAAGTAAAGGAAAAATATAACCTTCAGAATGGGGAAAGATATTTGCAGAGTATCAATCTGACAAAGGGTTGATAACTAGAATCTACAGAGAACTCAACAGAAAAAGAGTAAACAACCCCATCTACTTCTGGGCAAGAGATATGAACAGAACTTTCTTTGATGCAGGCAGACAAATGGCTAACAAACATTTGAAAAAATGCTCTTCATCTCTGATCATCAGAGAAATGCTAATCAAAACCACCCTGAGATATTATTTAACCCCAGTGAGAATAGCCCACATCATAAAGTGTCAAAGCTGCAGGTGCTGGCGTGGATGTGGAGAGAAGGGAATACTTTTACACTGCTGGTGGGACTGCATACTAATATAACCCTTTTGGAAGGAAGTATGGAGAATCCTCAACTCAAATTAGCCATCCCAATTGATCCTGCAATCCCATTACTAGGCATCATCTACCCAGAAGAAAAAAATCATTTTATTGTAAGGATATTTGCACTAGACTGTTTATCACAGCTCAATTTATAATTGCCAAAATGTGGAAACAACCTAAATGCCCACCAACCCAGGAATGGATTATAAAACTGTGGTATATATATACCATGGAATACTATTCAGCTATTTAAAAAGATACTTTACATCTTTTGTATTAACCCGGATGGAGGTAGAACATACTCTTCTTAAAGTGTCACAAAAATGGAGAAGCAAGAATCCAATGTACTCAATTCTAATATGAAGGCAATAGATGATCTAAATACAAGGTGGGGGTGGGGTGGGGGAATGAGGGATCAGGGAGAGGGGAGAAGAGAGAGGGATGGGGGATCACAGTGTATGACACACCTCTTTGGGATGGAACACAATTACAAGAGGGGCTTTACCTAACAACCACAATCAGTATAATCTAATTCTTTGTACCCTCAATGAATCTCAAACAATAATAAAAATTTATATATAAAGCATAACTAGGGTTTAGGAAATCTACTGAGAAAATAATAAAGTTTTAATGAACACTTCATTAAGATACTTGGTTTACACACATTTAGTTGAAGAAAGAAGAAAGGTAGATGTTTAAGATACTTTTTAGCATCTATCATCAGCCTTTAATGACATTACTTTTATTCATGTGTTATCAACATATGCAGTAGCATCAAATAAGTAAGAGTGTGTATATATGCGGGACTGTGTAAAGCATCTGGAATTTCAAAAGAAACATTAGATACAATTACTTCTAAAGAGCTTAATTTATATATTAGGAAAAGCAACTGATAATCTTAAGGGATGCTCACAAAAGGACTTTATTATTAGCCCCCACTGTCCTTTTTCAGTAAGAAAAGTTCTCCTGCTACTGGTAGGAAACTAGAATCTGATCATGTCTTGAACTCTTATGGTTTCTATTAAGTCAACAAATGCTTTCTGGTGTCTTAAAAATCAAAGTTCCTTCTCTTTTCATGGTTGCAGCTACCTCCCTTCTCCCAGCTAGAGCCTACTGTAGCTGAGAGACATTATGGGAAAAAGAGATCCTTGAGGCTCCTTTTTTCTTTCTTGCTTACCTCTTCCCTAACTCCACAGCTACTATTTTGGGCCCCTCTGGAGTTGGAGCCTGGAAAAATGAGGGAAAAGGAAGGGGAATAGAAATGTTCCTACTTGACTGCCACTATTATAAAATCCCTTTACATATTTTGGGCTTAACAGACTTCTAAAGCTGACTTTCTTTCTTATAAAGTATTGCACAAGTCTGTGCCAATCCCCTGCTGCTGTACATCACTTGTAAACAGTTCTTTCTGTATTGGTGAATCCCTTACTCTCTTTTTGGTCTCAAAAATTCTAGAAATAACCTTGAGCTTCTTGCTGCTGAGCTCTATTTACCATTCTAAGTGACTCTCATAAGCAGGAACTAAGACAACCTTTTTTCATGGCTTTCATACTCAAATTTCCTAAGTGGTTGTTGAGAATCTCTTTTGTAACACTTTTTTTTTTGGTCTGGTTAATATATGAAAGTTTACATTGGTTCTAATGCAGTGGTATATCGTAAACCCTATCTAATCCTTTTCTGTACCTGGAATAGGAATCAAATACCAGTCCACCATGCCCTCTTAATTGTGGGGAGCATACATTAGTATTTTCATGTTGTTTTGGTAAAACTTGTTTCTTCAAAAAAAACCCCAAAAAAACTCTAATAAAATTAGCCTGTTGCTATTTCATGGATGCTGGCAGAAGGCACAAGCCTCCTGATTTAAAGACAAAGGACTTTATTATTCACAGCACAGCCAAGTATCAAGAACATCAAGTTTATGTTATTTCTTCTGAACCACAGTTCTCACAGGGACAGTGGGAAGGACCCAGGTGGATGCGTAGTAGGTCATATGGAAAAGGAATACAGAGCTTGGAAAATCTGGTGCTTTTATAAAAAGCAGTAAGCAAGTGTGTTCTTTGTCTCAGAGGGAACATAAAACCCATATTATTTTGGGTTTTTTCTATTCTGATTTTGATAAAATTTGAGCAAGATAGATTTATTATTTGTAAGTCCTTTATTTACTTTTTTCTTTTTGTTTTGAGTCTCACTGTGTCACCCTTGGTAGAGTGCTGTGGTGTCACAGCTCACAACAACCTCCAGCTCTTGGGCTTAAGCAATTCTTTTGCCTCAGCCTCCCAAGTAGCTGGGACTACAGGTGCCCACCACAATGCCCATATTTTTTTTTTTTTTTGGTTGCAGTTGTCATTGTAATTTTAGCTGGCCCGGGCTAGGTTCAAACCCACCAGCCTCAGTGTATGTGGCTGGCGCCATAACTACTGTGCTATAGGTGCTGAACCCTTAAGTCCTTTAGTAGAAAGAAGTAAACATCACATGTTGCTTCTTTATCTCACCAAAAAGCCCTATAATTAATAGTATATTCTTCCTTAGAAGGAACCATCTGGAACAATAGAGTGAATGATTAGGAATATTTCTTCCTTCTAGTCAAAAGTGATTCATAGTTATTATTGATATGGTCTTCCTTAATAAAATGAAAGTTCCCTTATAGTTTTTGTATACCTTCTGCCCTAACATTTTGTTAATTTTTGGTATTTCAAAATACTTTAAAAATTATAATAGGAAAAAATAATTACAGCAATGTTTTCTTCTGGACATACAAGATAATAGTTTGAATAGTTTTGATTATCCCTTTCAAATTAAAGGAATTATGTAATAAACCTTTTAAAAATGCATGGAGTTTTTTGTTTGTTTTGCAGTTTTTGACCGGGGCCAGGTTTGAACCCACCACCTTTGGTATATGGGGTCAGCGCCCTACTCCTTTAAACCACAGGTGCCACCCCCAAAATGCATGTTTTTTAATCGAGTAAAACTTGTCTAAATTGAAATGTAAAAAACATTTTATAATCTTTTTGTTGTCTTTTAAAAATTGGATCCAACAGGAACCATTTTCAAGGTCATACAAACTGCTTATCAGAGAAAATAGAAATGTATCAGTAAGTTAGTACAGAATGAAGTAATTGCCTCATCGAATTTTTATTCATCTTTATTTTAGTTTCATAGCTTGCCTTATCTGCAACATTAAGAAAGGAAGTTACTTTGTGAAGTGGTTGAAATTATGAACTTATACATAGTGATTAAAAGTTTTTTAAAGTTGAACATGAACACAGTATTACTTTCAGCAGCTTTGCTAGGTAACAGATTACAAAATAAAGACTAAAGAACTGGATTTTCCATTTATTAGCTATTTCACATTGGGAAGGTACTTGATTACAAAATAAAGACTAAAGAACTGGATTTTCCATTTATTAGCTATTTCACATTGGGAAGGTACTTTATTTTTTAGTGTTTTCTCATCTGTAAAACAATATAAACTAGAAGGATCAAACAGGTTTGTAAAAGAAAGTATTTTTTAAAATGTTAATCTTGTATTGTTAAGATGCTCCTGTTGGCAAATGTTTCTTATTTGTAGTGGCAAATACACTTCTACATTAAAACTTATTTTATGAGTATACAAATTCTGTCAAAGCTAGCTGTATCTATGGGGTGAGTCTGTGTGTGAAGGGGGTGGATATATATATGGATTAGTAGGTTGATGTGAGTCTGTGTGTGAGGGGGTGGTATCTACCTGTTCCTGAATCAGTGGGTTTATGTGAATCTACCTGTAGGGGTTGATGTGTTTGCAGATGACCCCTGACTTGTGTATATGTGTTATACTTGCATGTGTGTGTTCTTTCTACACATTTCTGTGTGCATATGCCCGTGTTAACTTTAATATACTGAGGTTGAATGAAGAACAATTGACACTTTAAAGAAAAATGGGAAAACATCAGTGATTATTTGTATTTATAGAAAGGCAAAAAAAGTTTTAAATTTTTGTTCTTCAAAGTTTGACATTTTTGTCAGGATATTGTAAGTAAAATTTGTTTTAACTATTGCAGACTTTGCTTTTGAAACACTTGATTTTTATAAGCATTAAAAGTATTTTATAAACATTATTATATTCTTCGTTTCATATAAAAGAGAATAAAAGCTTGAGACTCATGACTTCCCAAACTATATTTTCATAAAAATTCTTTGGGTTAATATCTTCAGTAATTGTTTTGAGGGAGGAGTTATCTTAATTCAGCTTCTGTCAAGTTTTTTATTTCCATTTGTCTTTATTTTTTGTTAAGATTTATCTCCTTGTGAGTTATTAATTTGATTCTTCAGGCAGTATAGAGTGGTAGTTAAGAGAACAGATCCTAAATTCTGCTTCCCATGTTCAGACTCTTGTTTTACCACTTAATTTTGTGACTTTCAGGAAGCTTTCTGACCTTTCTACCTCTATTTCCTTACCTCTAACATGATGAGGATAGTATTCATATGCCATGGAATACTATTGAGCCATATCTTATATTCCTTTATTGAAAAATAAATTATATAATTCATATAAAATCAAATATCAGAATGCTTTCTATATTGCTAGTAGTCAATAAATAGTTATTACTTAGGCAAGTTTTAATGATATTTATCTATTGGTAATGATAGACACAGTCATCAAACAAACCGAATAATCACTAGAAAGAATGTTTCTGCTCAGAATGTGCATTATTAGAGCATTTTCAGCATGCTGAATTACAATAATTTGTTTAAAATTGTGATGCCTATATGTGGCAAAGGATAAATTTCTTTTATAGGAATCTCTCTTTATACAAAGGGGGTGTACTCTTACGTCTCAGTTAATTATTAGAAATGTCATTAACAAAAATAGATGTCATAGTTGTGTATTTGTAGAGGTCTTCTATTTTCCAGTAGCTTTTAACTTTTTTCACCTGTGAGGTAGAAGCATATCTCCCCAGCCTTCTTGATTTATAAGCAAAATTCCCTCTTCTCTGAGCAGTGCTTCCCGCTAAGTGCCTGACAACCTAATTATAGCTTGGGCATGTAATTTCTCTCCAGGTAACTGAATTAAGAATTTTTTGCCTTATTTGAGCCAGGTCACTGCTTTCTACTCTTTGGCTATTATCTTCAGTGACCAAGTATTGAGGATATAAGCACTTCCTCAGAAAATCTATTACTATAATCAAGTCTACTATGTTAAAACAAAAGAACACCTATCTGCCCCCAGCAATGTATGGAGAATTACAGTTGTTTCATGTCTCTGTCAGTATTCAGGGTTATTATCTTTTAAGTTTAGCCATTACGATGGGTGCTTAACTTATATTTCCCTGTTGGGAATAATGTTGAGCGCATTTTCTTATGCATATTGACCATTTGGATATTTTGTTTGACTAATGCCTATTCAAGTCTTTTGCCTACTCTAAATTTAGAGTCTTTTTGTATTGCTTTCTATATATTCTGGATGTGAGTCTTTTGTTGGGTGTATATGTTGTAAATATCTTTTCCCAGTGCATGATGTGCCTTTTTCCTCTCTTAATGATATCTTTGCTTTGTTTGTTTTTTCTGCTTTATTTTTAAAAAGTGGAAAAGCCAGAGCTATTATTTTTTATTTCTATTAAATAGGATTTTAGCTTGTAGTCACTATGTTCTGTGAATAGGTTTTATCCTGTATGTTATTTTTATGTGGATTAGATAAAAGCACCCCCACTGAGTGGATCCAGCCCCACTACAGTTAAGATTTTTAAAGTGGTAGTGCCTTTTAGTTTCTGAAAATGTTTCTTTCAGGTAACCTCAGTATTCAGTCAAGGCATTCAGTTTCCTAAGTGGAGCTCAGCCTGGCTTGGATTTTAGTTCTTTCTTAGCCCCTCAGTCTGGTGTTACCTTTGGTCAGTATTCAAACTGCATGACCAAAAACGGCATTATCTTTAAGGCATTATCTTATTCAAGGTATTGAATACAATTACTTTGTACTTTAATTATATATTGTTGTTTTTCTTTTCAAGAGGCTGTTTTTATTAAGTTGGGAGAATGACCTCCAAAAATAATTCCCTAGTTTTGAGTGGGTTATATCTTAAACATTTGGTTATAATTAGATATTTCACACTCAGGATGTATTTTTCCCACTACAACATTGTTCTGAGGCATCTTGGTTCTCAGCTAACCTATAATAGTGAGATGGAGACCCTAGCCACTGTGTATAATAGTCTTTCTATAACAAATATTATGCAGAGGATAGCAGCAACAAACTTCCCATTTTTCTTTATGTCAGATGTCAGAATTACTGCACTTTCCAGATGCTTGTGATGGTTGGGCTTCATCCTGATGCAGTGGTACCTGTGGATAAGAGGGATTAGCTGAGAACACCAGGGTACTTGCTAGTCATAACCTATAAAATGTTTCGTAGTTTTAGGCTAATTCTCCTTTTTTCTTCTCTTCCTAATGCCCCAGAATCCTACCTCCCTTTTCATTTTGTCCATATAAATTAAATAAATTTCTCATTTCCTTGACCTACTATGGAAGAGAATTCATGGTGAGAAATATTTTCCACCTCTTTAATCCCTGAGGCAAAAGTGCTCAACCAGTCTTTTGAGGCTAAAAGTTTGGTTTTATTTTGTTCTTAGATATTAACAATAGTGGGGGAAATAAACGGGACAAAAATAGCAAATAAACAGGGTGATATCACCAAGTTGCAAAAAAAAGTGTTACTAGTTCTAGATTTTAAGTGAGACCAGTTCCTTATTTTTCTTCATCTGATTTCATAAATGTTTTTGTCATTCCTTTAGTGATTATTTATGTTAATTCTCTCTAAAATTATTATTACTTTTGTCACTTATTCCCTAATGTTTTTTAAATCTTGGAGCTAATATACTTGGAACTCATTTCAAATTCTAAGAAGACTCATCACATCATGACTAGAATTTATAGTATTCTAAGTACATATATTTGGGGAGATAGGCTTTCTTTTTATCTAAATCCCTACTTAATTGTAAACAAGAGCATAACTATATTATATCCCAAAGAATTAGATATGTGAAATGCTATAGGCTGTGTAGTTTCAGTTGGTATTCCAAAGTAAGGTCGGTAGCATGATGCCTTTTGTTTTGAGTATTTGTTAAGCCTCCTTAGAAACTTTTCTGGTTGTTTTTGATGTCACAGAGGCCTTGAAAAATAGATTGGTTAAGATTGATCAGTTTTAAAGTTATTTTTGTTTATTTTTAAACACTTTTTAAAATGATTAAGTAAAAATTTCATTAATTAATCTTTAGGCATGCTGGGCTCTTCTATTGAAGCTCTTGCCAGTTTTTGAAATACTGCTGATAAACATAATTAATATTCAGAATAATTTATACCTGTAGCCTAATTAAATGACTTGTCCAATTTAAATCCTATTTATTTTTTATCGTAGAGAGTTACCTGTCTTGGTTTATAATGATGACTTAAAATTTTTTTTCTTTCTCATCAAAATTAATGTTCTCTAGAAGAAAATTGTCATTTCAATAGAGAAAGGGAACACAAATATTAACATCATCTTATTTGTGTGCCTTTTGCAAAGACATTGTATGAGAGATCCCTAGAGCTTTAAAAAACTAAAGATCTTAATATAAATGAAAGGATACAAATTATTCTTTCGTTTGGGTGCTTTATTTCCTTTCCTGTTTGTCTTCTATTTGCCACTAAAAATTAGTTTTCTCAATTTATATACTTTCCCCCTGAGCATTTATAGACTTTAATAGTAATTACATATTGTGTTTTTTATTTCCATAGTTATTCAAGTTAAGTATATAATTTCATAATACTATGTACCTTGTATTTTTGCTATAGCACTCTGAGAAAATCAATGTATTTTACAGATCTTCACTTAAGGAGTAATTATTTAATTATTGATTAATATTGTCATCTTTTCTGTAAGGAAAATAATGCCAATATAAAATAAATTCCCTAAAATTGCTAATGATTCCCTTTAAAATGCCCAGGAATTTTTTATTCCTGGTCTAGCATACTTGAAACAGATTACCTATCACCTCAACTATGTAAATAGTTGAATGAATTCCAGGACATACTATAGTAAAGACTTTACTGTTAAACCTGGGAGTTTGAGTCTTCCATTTAGGAGAATATATTCTAAACTATATTTCTTATTAAAAGTTGTATGACTAAGGAGCAATATATAGTAATGCATTAAATACTAATAAGTTCATAACTATGGCTTTGCTTCTCTTTATCAACATAGGATTTACAATTTTAAAGTGGTTAGTAATTATAAACCAGATCCATTTTATTTATGTAAGACAGGAATTTATTTTTTTCTTTAGAAACATTTTTATAAAGCCATACTCTTAGGGGAATTCATATTGTACAGTTAAAAACTACAAGCTGACATTTTAACATACATATTTTCATCTGAATTATTAAACTGTTAGTGAGTTAATACAAACAAGCTTTGTAAAGATTCCTTGGTAAGACAGGAACTTAGATATTAATATAGTACCTATATTAAGAGGTCAGGTTTGACTTTAATCAATAGGCATCTGAAATATTATTTTTCGTATTATGAAAAGATTTTTAAGGGAAGATATTTCTGATACTACAAAGGTAAAATTTGTAATGTTATGGCATAATTTAATCTACATATTTATTAATGTTCATATTTACTGTTCAGATTTAGGGAAGTGAAGTATTTATAGCATATATTTCTCATTTTCAATCTTAACATAAAAACTAGGAAGAATAAATCATCATGGTAAAATATTACATCTTCTTGGAAACTTTGAGAAAAAATATCACTTATTAATAATATCCAGAAAGTGAAAAAATACAAAAAATTGGTATTTACTTTGTTCTCTGTTTGCTTCTTCTTCCTTCCTCCCAAAGCAGATTGCCAAACTGAGGCAGCAACTACAACGCAGCAAACAAAGTAGTCGGCACAGTAAGGAGAAAGATCGCCAGTCACCTCTCCATGGCAGTCATATAACAATCAGTCACACTCAGGTGAGCAAACTTCTTTTTTTTTTTTTTTTTGCAGTTTTTGGCCAGGGCCGGGTTTGAACCCACCACCTCTGGTATATGGGATCAGCACCCTACTCCTTGAGCCACAGGTGCCGCCCTGAGCTAACTTCTTGTTCAGATTTAAATGTTTCCTTTTAGTTCATAAAGGTTTCATTTTAGGATTTTTGTTTAAAAAGTGAAATTTTTATCTCTACTAAACTTCTGTTTGTTAAATTGTAGTAAGAAGATTTTTTAAAATCATTAATATGTTTAACCTTCTTTTAATAATGTATGTAACAGAGTATAGTGGTCTCAAGGATGATACTGGCCTGGGCTGAAATCCTAGCTCATTCACTTATTGAGCAAATGAGTATTTTCTCATTTAATCTTCCTTATAGTTACTTAACCTATCTGTCTCTATATCCCTCTATGTGTTTTACTCCTATTTTGTGTATTAAGAACTTGAAGATTAGACATTTTACCCCTATAAATATGTACTAACATATATCCTATGGAATAAACAGTATAGCATAAGAAACCCAAGCAGCAACATTAGTAAATGTACTATTTTAGATTATTGTATCAGGAAGTCAAAAAGTAGGGAAAAAGCATTTGATTCTATAATGCTGAATAACAGTTGATAAAAACTCAGTTTCCAGTTTTTTGTTTGTTTGTTTTGGTTTGTTCTGGTTTGGCCAGGGCTGGGTTTGAACCTGCCACCTCCAGCATATGGGGCCAGCGCCCTACTCCTTTGAGCCACAGGCACCGCCCTCAGTTTCCATTTTTGACTTTTAAAAAATCTTAGTAAACTAAAAATAGGACACTTCCTAATGTGAGGCCCTGACAATCAAATATTGGCAGCATTATTGTTAAAATTAAAAGCAACTCAAGGATGTCTATAATTAGTGATAACTGTTCTCTAGTAGCTTAAATGTTCTAGGCAGGGCAGTAAGAAAAAGAATTATCATCTTAGTCTATATTATGTATTTAGAAAATTCAGGTAAATTAATTAGATCATTAAAACTAATTATAGGATAGCTAAAGCGAAAAATAACTGACATTACCGAGTGTTGATGAGGATGTGAAACAAGTAGAATAGTCACCTGTTACCGGGGGGAGCATAAAATGTTACAGCCACTTTGGCAGGCATCCTGTCATTTTCTTTTTTTTTTTTTTGAGACAGAGCCTCAAGCTATCCCCCTAGGTAGAGTGCCATGGCATCACAGCTCACAGCAACCTCCAACTCCTGGGCTCAAGTGAGTCTCCTGCCTCAGCCTCCCAAGTAGTTGGGACCACAGGCACCCACCACAGTGCCCAGCTATTTTTTGGTTGCAGCCATCATTGTCGTTTTGGCAGGCCCGGGCTGGATTCCAACCCCCCACCTTAGGTGTATGTGGCTGGCGCCTTAGCCACTTGAGCCACAGGCGCCGAGCCCTGTCATTTTCTTAAGATGAGAAACATAAACTGATCATTCAACCCAGAAATTTCATCCTTTGATGTCTGTCCATGAGAAATATAAGCAATGGCCACACAAAGACTTACACATGAATATTCTTAGAGGCATTACTCACAATACTAAAAAAAGGGAAACAAATAATTCATCAACTGGTAGGTTGATAAAACAATTATACCCATATACCCAGTAAAAATGTAAGGGAATTACTGATACATATAACAATATGGTTGAATCTTGAAATATCATGCTAAGTGAAAGTGGGAAGCAGAAGCCTCCAGTGTGATTTATTATATTAAATTCTCAAAAAGGCAAAATTGTAGACACAAAGTTTTATGGGTGTGAATTGACTACAGAGAAGACATAGGGAATTTTTTTTGGATGATGGAAGGTTCTAAATATGACTATACAGGTAATGGGATGACTGTATATAACAAAGTTCAATAAACTATATACTTAAAATGGGAAGATTGTATTATATACTAAAATGGGAAGATTGTATTATATACTGATCATAGTTCTTCAGAACTGTAACACAAACTGGCAAGCTTGAGACAGTTGAAGTAAAAATTCATGTTTTCCTTTTTCTTCTTAATCTGATGAAACTAAAGTTCTAATTTATTTCAAGCACTTTTTCTCTAGGAGTCCAGTGCACTTATACTATAATAGATTGACTCACTAATTTAACAAAAATGATTTACACAATTGCTCAATTTTATGTTGAATTTTTGGTTTGTGATTATGTTTAAAAATGATCATCCCTGGCTATAAATTGGCAACCGTTGATAATTTTTGAAGCTGGATGATGTGTAACTGAGAATTTATTATGCTCTTCTGTTGAATTATGTTTATGATTTGAATTTTCCATAATAAAAAGGAGAGAAGCTAAAACCTCATTTTAGTAGTTTTATATAAGCAATAGCATATTAGAAAATATGAAAAAATATGTTTAAAATTTATATATAAACTATATATCTTTATTGAGTATATGAAATGTAAAATAGAGACATACACAGCAAACCTATGAATAAAAAGACTCAATATTTATTTAAAACAGCAATTTACCCCATATTAATGTATAAATTCTGAGTTCCAATGGAAATTTAAAAGGAGTTGTTTTTATTATTTGAAAAGTCATCTTCAGGCTTGGCAGCTGTAGCTCAGCGGCTAGGGCACCAGCCACCATAACACCAGAGCTGGAGGGTTCAAACCCAGCCCGGGCCTGCCAAACAACAATGACGACTACAACCAAAATAATGGCTGGGCATTGTGATAGGAGCCTGTAGTCCCAGCTACTTGGGAGGCTGAGGCAAGAGAATCGCTTAAGCCCAAGAGTTTGAGGTTGCTGTGAGCTGTGACCCAAGAGTTTGAAGTTGTTGTGAGCTGTGACATCACAGCACCGTACCCAGGGCAACATAATGAGACTGTCTCAAAAAAAAAAAAGTCATCTTCAGTTGTTAATGAGAAAGCAATGCCCATTATTAGAAAATTTGAAAAGTCTTTCCCTACAAGACCCCAAAATGTAATATGAAACTACAGCGATTAAAGTGGAGCTCTGTATAGTATTCAAGAAAATCAAATGTAGAATCCATACAGAAATGCTGGGGCAGTTGGATTACAGTAGGGAAAAAAATATGAATACTTTGTATCATATACAGAAATAAATTTTGATGGGTTAACTATGTATTTAAATATGAAAAATCAAAGTTATAAAAGAAAAGCATTTGATAAAATATTTTATAAAATACATTTGACCCATGAACAAAGCTGGGGTTAGGTGTACCAGTATCTTTGCAGTTAAAAATTTATGTATAACTTTTGGACTTCCCCACAATCTAAGCTTATGACCGACTGTTGACTAGAAGCCTTATCAACAAAATAAAGTTGGTTTACACATATTTTGTATGTTATATGTATTATATACTATATTCTTGAAGCTGGAGAAAAGAATATGTTATCAAGAAAATCAGAAGGAAGAGAAAATATATTTACTTTTCATTAAGTGGAAATGGATCATCATAAAGGTGTTTGTCCTCATCTTCTTTGAGTTGAGTAGGCTGAGGAGGAGGAGGAGGGATTGATCCTGCTGTCTCAGTGGTGGCAGGAGTGAAGAAAATCTGCATAATAAGTGTATCTACACAGTTGTATTATTCAAGGATCAACTGCACTTGAAAAATAATTGATAGTAATGTATGAGAAAGAGTTAAAACTTCAATATGAAAAAAGTTTATGTATCAGTAAGAGACAAAGGACATTAATGGGCGGTTAGCATTTCACAGATGGCAGAAATATAGCCCTAAATGTGGAAGATACTATTAATGTTTTAACCAGTGATTAGCAATCTACTTCATCATGAGTCATACATTAATGTATTAAATTCAATAATTTATGATAAGGTAGAGGTCATATATTGTATTAATTTTTACCTTATTTTTATCTTATTTCTTTCCTATTGTTTAAGTTCCTTGAACATGAAAAGCATTGTTTTATACTTTGTTTGAAACATCTATTAGAGATGGTTCATTTTTGAAAACTCTTAGAAAGGACTTTTGAAAACAGCCTTGAACAAGTTAAGTGTGTGGTGTTGAACTTAACATAGTATTGTTGCCACATTTCTTAATAATCCAACAGATTTTCTTAAATGGTTGACTAAATGGAAATGAAAAATCCCCAAAGGTAGCTGTTACTGTATTAAGAAATAAAACTTTTAAGGCTGGGCACAGTGGCTCACGTCTGTAATCCCAGCACTGTGGGAGGCTGATGAACTCACCAGCCTGATCAAGAGTGAAACTTTATCTCTGAAAAATAGCTAGGCGTGGTGGCGGGCACCTGTAGTCCCAGGTACTTGGGAAGCTGAGGTAAGAGAACCTGTTGAGCCCAAGAGCTTGAGGTTGCTATGAGCTGTGAAGCCGTAGCACTACCTGGGTAAGAAAGTGAGACTATCTCAAAGAGAGAAAAAAGAAAAGAAACTTTTTAAACACACACATACAGAGCTATACAGTGGACTCACACAATAATGTTTAGCTGTGCTTTTCCAGTAAAACAGAAAAAGAAAAAAAATAATATAGAAGATTTTGACTGCTATTCTATTGAAAAAATATTTATAATACACTATACAGTTATACTTTTATACTTTACCTAAAGGGATTTTCAAGGATTATTTTGACAATGTAATTTATATCTCACTTCTTTACTTAAGAACCTAAATTTCTATATGTGTATCTTAATTCCTATTATATTTGAAAGGTTAAAAATAACTCCATTCAGAGTTATTCTGAGTTTAGATTTTAAAATTTAGTATGCTCTTTAGTTCTTGATTGCTTTGATCACAAATAATTTAACACTACTCTATCCTATCTTATAGGCTACTGGATCAAGATCAGTCCCTATGCCACTTTCAAATATATCAGTGCCAAAATCATCCATTTCACGTGTGCCCTGCAATGTAGAAGGAATAAGTCCCGAATTAGAAAAGGTATTCATTAAAGAAAATAATGGGAAGGAGGAAGTATCCAAGGTAAGGTTACATGGAATGTTTGAATTTTTTCTCCTTTAATATTAGAAACTATCTCAAAAGTCCTTTTTTGAACAATAGTTTTATTAAAATATAAATCACATATGATACAATTTACTCATTTAGTGTATAATTCAGTTTTTAGAATAGTCAGGTTTTTAGAATATTTGCAGAAGTTGTACAACCATCACAAAATTAATTTTACACCATTTTTATCACCCACCCAAAAAAAACTTTGTATCCTTTAGAAGTCATCCTTCAGTTCTCTCTGATGCTCCTGGCCTTTGTTACTGTACAAGAAACAACACTTTCTAAACACACACATACAGAGCTAGACTCACAGAGTAGACTCACACGAAAAGTTTAGCTTACCTGAGTTCAACTGTGCTTTCCCAGTAAAACAAATCTACAATGGATCTTCTTGTTCTAGATACGTCATATAAATGGAATTATGTAATAGGTGTGTGGCTTATTATAACTGGCTTTTTTTTGCTTAGCATAGTATTTTTAAGGTTCATTCATGTTGTAGCATGTATCAGTATTTTTTTGTTGCCAAATAATACTGCACTCAGTTGTATGGACTTTATTCAGTCATCAATTGATGGACATTTGGATTGTTTCTACTTTTTGGCTATTATGAACAATGCTTCTGTGAACATTTGTGTACAAGTTTTTATGTAAACATAATGTTTCATTTCTCTTGAGTATATACGGGTAAAATTGCTGATGTGATAACTCTTGCATTTAATCTTTTGAGGATCTGCTAGACTCTTTGCAAAGTGGCTGTACCATTTTACATTCCCACCAGCAATGTATAAGGCTTCCAAATTCTCCACATTCTCAGCAACACTTCTAATAATGTCTTGTAGCTATCCTAGTGGATATGAAGTAGTAATATTGTGGTATTCTTTTGCATTGCCTAATGGCTGGTGATGTTTAACATTTTTTCCGTGTGCTACTGGCTGTGTATATATCTTCTCTGGAGAAATGTTTATTTAGATCCTTTGTCACATTTTAAAAGTGGAGTATTTGCCTTTTTATTATTATTGAGTTAAAATGTTCCTTATAAAGTTCTTTATTTTCTAGATACAAGTTCTTTATCACATGAATCACTTGAAAATATCATCTTCAGTTCTGTCAGTTGTCTTTTCACTTTCTTGTGTTTGTAAGTCCCCTATTGAAGGGGATATTTAGATTGTTTTATTTATTGACAATTTATTGACATTTAGATTATTTTCAGTTTTTGACATCATATGCAGTAATTTAGAAAACATTGTGTACTCTTGCACATAACTTCCTGGCAGTGAAATCACTGGGTTGAAGCAGTTAGAAACATTTAAAATTTTGACCCTCCCAAAAGGTTCTCTCCATTTTTATGTTAAGTTTTAATTTTCTAAAATGGTGCCATCCTGAAACTCTCTGGAAATTATGCCATCTCTGTTTACCATAAAAATGTTTCTCTTATACGTTAAGTTTAAAACCAGTAATGTAAGGAAGTAAAGTTGGCCTAATTTTTGGAGGGTGGGAATCATTCACGTATTTGCTGGTTTCCTAGGAACATCAAAGAAAAACTAAACTAAAATATAAAACTTGCTAAAATATTGCTTTGAAATAAGTCATACTCTAATAGTAGCCACTTTAAAATTATTATAGGATAACCTACAAACTTATAACTAAGGTATTAATTTTTAGAAATTTTAAATTTGTGATTGTGTGCTTCAAAGTTTTAACAAATTAAAATGTCATTATGAATCTGCCAGTAGTTAAAAAAGAGAAAACTGTCATGTTCACTATGTTGATATTCCAAGCCTTCGTATTTCTCATTGTTATTTTATGTAAATGTATATTTCTAAAATCTGTTTTGTTATTACAATTACTACTTTTACCCTCCTCCAAACAAAAATTGGTTAAGGAAATTGATATATATTATTGAGATATAGATTAAGAAATGGAAATATAGAGATTGTATTTGTTAAATAGAAAATGAATGAAAAATAATTTAAAGTTTTGTATTTTTTATAGCTACATACTTTTACATTACTCTTTTACTGCTTACCAGTATTGACACTTTTATTAAAGTAACGTTTTCTAAGAGTTTCACCAAGTAAATTAATATTCCTTTGTTTCATGTCTAAGTTGAAAAGTTTTACTTTTTTGTTTATAAAATGAACTGATTTTAAATAATTAAGTATTCTCTTTAGAGTAATAATTGTCAGATATGAAGTTAATATAGTTTGAGTTTAACAACATTGTCTAGATAAATGAAGTTTTTATTTGAGTGCTTAGAGGTTTCAGCTTTCACTTGTTTGTTATAGAAAATATTTATACATTTTGAATCGGCCTAATCTGTCCTTCCTCCATTTCCTCTTTGACTATGCTTCTAAAATCTCTGAAATGACAATACTCAGAATAAGAGAGGTAGATGAGATAGTGAAAATAAATTGTCAACAAACCAATAGTGTATTCTTTCCCCTAGTCTTGCAACCCTGTCTATATAACAACAAATAAATTATTCAGAAAATAATTAAATGTATAGAATTTTATTTGTTTGACCTCATTTTGTTAGCACACAAATTAAAAACATGAATCTGAGGGCGGCGCCTGTGGCTCAAAGGAGTAGGGCGCCGGACCCATATGCCAGAGGTAGTGGGTTCAAACCCAGGCCCAGTCAAAAACTGCAAAAAAAAGATCTGAGTTTACTGCAGAAGCAGAGTAGTAGAGTAGAATGAGACAGCGGGGTCTCCGACGGCACTTAATTAGCTATACCACCAGAAGCTCTGAAGTATAGGTCCCTTTCTTGTGAAAACAAGACTTTGCACTAATGAACTCTGAGGTGCCCTCAAACCCAAAATAAATGGTTCTATATTTATGATATAGTTTCCTTTTTATTTCTTCTTTTGCCACTTAGAACAATTCAATAGAATTAAGTAAAATTATAAGTAGTCATCCATATTGGGTACCAAATGAGTAGAATTGTTCTGAGCCATGTTAACATCATCCATTGAGTACTAATAAAATAAACCTCATTATTAGAAGTTTTGGGTAATTTTCAAAGGAAATAAAAGGTATAATTCTATTCTTGGCATCTAAAAAATTAAAATAGGAAAGAATGAATCATCAGAAAAAATTATACCTGAGAATCTGAGAGTTTGCTTTGTCTTACAAGCAAGTCAAAGTAGTTTTATTTGTTTTAGCAATCCATTCTAGCAGTGTTTATCGAATGTCTGCCATGTGCCAGGCACAATGCTGAGCAATAGAGATACAGTGTTAATCTCTTTCTGTCATTGAGGAATATTATGGGAACCACTGACTTAAGAATATATACAGGGGGGCTAGAGAATTTTTAAGACAATTTGATTTGTAAGAAAGTTAAGTTCCATAAAGGTAACTTGCCCAGAAATTTACTTAAGACACAAGCTTGGGTGTAATCTCAGCACTCTGGGAGGCCAAGGTGGGTGGATTGCCTGAGCTCAGGAGTTCTAGACCAGCCTGAGCAAGAGCAAGATCCTGTCTCTACTAAATATAGAAAAACTAGCCAGGCATGGTGGGTATGATGTATAGTCCCAGTTACTTGAAAGGCTGAAGCAAGAGGCTTACTTGAGCCCAAGAGTTTGAGGTGAACTGTGACACCAGGGTACTTTATTTTTTGACACCAGGGTACTTTATTTTTTGAAGAATGAATTATAGTGGCAACAGTGATGGAATATGAAATCAAAAGAAATGCCATGTGCTTTCTGTATGCGTGGAATGTGTGCTCTGGCATTCACATGTTTAATATTGTTCCTTTTATAGCCATTGGACATACCAGATGGTCGAAGAGCTCCGCTCCCTGCTCACTATCGGAGCAGTAGTACTCGCAGCATTGATACTCAGACTCCTTCTGTCCAGGAGCGCAGCAGTAGCTGTAGCAGTCATTCACCCTGCATCTCCCCCTTTTGTCCCCCGGAATCCCAGGATGGTAGCCCCTGCTCAACAGAAGATTTGCTCTATGATCGTGATAAAGGTAAGAAAGAATCGTCCACTTAAAGGGTTTCTCACAGGGTCTTGTTCATTACACTTTCTTTGTCTTATGCCATTACATCGTTTTTTTCTTTCATTGAATGGTGAAATTGTAAGATTGGTTAATTTAGGTTTGTTTGTTCATTGGTTTTACATACCCCCTTCTTTGTGACTCACACAAACATCTTCCATAAATGTGTCAGAGAAGCACAGCGCATGGTTCTAAGTGCTAATGCAAGCCATAAAATGGAGTTATGTACAACTTTACATTATATAACACTCAGGTCTTTTCTTTGGTATTGTCCAGAGCCGATGATAATTATGATGGAACTTCTGTTACTCAAGCCCAAGCCTAATGTTAGGTTTGATAATCAAATTGATTTTGGAGTAATTTTTAAAAATTCTATTGGAAGAATGAGTATACTAAGTAGGTAAAGCTCAGTGAGTACCTACAGGACATCAGAGATTACATTATGGTATATAGATGAATTTTTAACTATTGAGAACAATCAAATTTCTTATTGCCCATCAGACCCAAAGTGCTTCTCCATATTCTTCTGTCCTTGTTGCCAGGAACTTGTTTACTACCACTTAACTGCCTTCTTTCTCATTCTGGCCTCTAAGCCCTAGGTATAGAAGGCAATATAGACTATCTAGCTTCTTTCCATCTTCCTTCCTACTTGCAAAGAAACACTAAACTTATTTTTATAACATAAATCAATAGCAACAAAAATGCAAAACATAGAAAAGTTAAAGTTTACAATATCTTACAGGATTTATGTGGTCCTTGTTCAGTTTTGACACTCTCCACCATAGTTTGAAGTATTATTGTTTGTAAAGTGCCTATACCTTAAGTGCTCAGGCAAGTGGATTTTTACACATGTGTATACTAGTGAAACTACTACTAGATTAAGGTATAGATGAAGAAAATTTTTATTATCCCATAAATTTTTTTAGGGCCTTTTCCGAGATAATATCCATCTCTCCACCTGGAAATAACCACTATGCTGACTTCTATCACTATTATTTAGTTTCTCCTTGCTACTGAAATTCATAGGAATAGAATGGTATGATACATATTCTATGTGTCTGACTTCCTTCACTCATTTCACCTAACTTCTGAGATGTTAAATAGAAGCTACCTCGGACTTGGTCTTCTACTTTCACATCTGTGGATGGATCTCAAGAGCTCCCCCTCTCTTACTGACCTTTTCATTATTGAAAGCCTTGTGGACCCCCTTCCTCCATTAAGGATAATATTAAATATAGTACCTCAGGTATCTCTTTTTTTCAAGTAGGAAGTCTTCATTTCTTAGAATGTTAGACTAAGAAACATTCATTTCACTGAGGCATCCTACAAGAGTAAACACCTTTAATAACTTTCTCACAACCATGTTACTATGGATGTTTCATAGTAAAATAAACTAGAAAACACCTTGCTTCCAATGAGAGTCTTTATCTATTTTGAAAATAATGGAAATGTTAACTAATAGTAACTTATTATAGGTTATACAAGTGGTAAATGATGAAACAGGTCTGTCCTAATTGATTCCAGGTATGTATTGATTGATTACAAAACTCATATTCTTTGTTATACCAGTATAAAGGTTATATATAGTTCAAGTTGGCTGCTTTTACTGCTTTTTAACACTTATAGTTAGGGATAAAATAAAAAATAGAAATAATGGTGGCAGTAAGGCTAGGCAATTAATTATGGAGTTTTGTTTCTTCTTTTAAAGTTTAATATTGTGGATAATGGAGAGATGCTGAATTAAAAAGGAAATGTATTTGGAAGATGACAAAAGAATTCCATTTTGATTAATAGTTTGGAAGATTACTTTCAGAGTCTACCAGTGAATATATAGTTAGGAAGCTGATAAATAATTTCTGTAGCTCAGGTGAGGTCTTCACTTAGATCATAAGTTTCAAACAGTATATATTCTTCAGTAACTCTTTTTCCTGAAGATTCATAATCTGTTTATATAGTTTAGGATTTATCCCTAAGACTCTGCCTTTTCTTGGTATGTTTTCCTCTGACCTTCCATCCCAGACATCCACCCGCATAATACTAATGTCTTTTCTTTATACTCTTCCTCATATTTTTTTGTTTAAATATTTAAAATGAAAACTTTGGTGTAGATCATCTCTCCGGTCAACAGGTTTTTCTCCCCTGAGGTTAAAATATGTTTCTTAGTAAAATAGAATGTTAATACCAAGCTCATATCGTTATTGAGGTTAAATGAGATGTTGTAGCAAAGTGCTTACAGAGTCCTTGGTACATAGTAAACACTCCGGAAATTGTGGTAGATGTTGCTGATAGTGATTTTTTAAAAAGAAAACTTCTTTAGAAATTATAGGAGGGCGTTCAGAACATTTGAGACATTTTCCCCCTATATTTATAAGATCACTAATGTTTGAGAATTAAGGCCTCATGACATCAGTTTCTTAATATATACCATATTTCTCTTAGAGGCATTACTTTGTGATTAAGATCAACTTGATATTACTGTTCCTTAGGAAGAAAAAAATGTGTGACCTATTATAATAGGAAATTTCTAGTTCCCAAGGAAATCAAAATGCTATCTTTGGGTGAAGAGAAAATAGAACGTATCCCTTTTATATATATATGTATGTATGCATGTAAGCAACATACGTATTTTGGGATTGGGAGTAAAAGTTTATTTCAACTGATTTTGTACTTTCAGTTTATTTAAAGAACATTTGTTGAGCATTTACTGTCTGTCCGGTACTGTACTAGAGAATGGAAAAATAGAGATGAATAAGATGTGATATCTGTGTTTTTAAGGAATTTATAGTCTAATAGGTATTAGTAGAAATATAACCAAATAATATGCTACAGGGTTTCAATAAAGTTGGTGTGCAGTTTACTATGTTAAAATATTTTAAATTGCACACTAACTTTATATCCACCCTGTGTATATTTAGAATACTAAAAGAACAAAGCAGGAAGTTGTCAATTTTACAATTTCTGTAACTTATTTATGTTGTGTCATTCAAAGTATAGAATAGTCTCTTATTACATCTCTGAGTAAACTCCAAATTCTGTTTTTTTTTAATGATACTAATTATTTCTTACAATTTGTATAAATCATACCTTAGTCCTTTGTTGTTATTTATTTCCAATAAAGGGGGAAAAGTGAGATAAACTTCTTTACAGGTTTTATCATTCCCTGTGAAAACACTATAATTTTGTAGTCAACTAGGATTGATTTGGAGTGCCTTTATATTCTTCATTTGTTGTGGGGAAGTTTGTTCTGTGGAGAATAGCTAGTTCAGACATCCCTGGGAGCCTGGGTAGACATGTTCTCTGAACAGGGAAAGCTGCAGTGACTATATGCCCTCATGAAATATGTGCTAGTGGGCTGATTATTTTTCTAACACTATTTGTTATACTCTTATTCTTTTCCAAAGTTTTCTAACATTTCTGTCTGTTCTTAACATCTGCTCTCCATGAATTGTATATAATTTGAGACATACAGATAATTCAGCACGTTAGTTTTTTTCTTTGGCTATATCAAAGGCAATGCCAGGACAAAAGCCCTCTGACTAGTGAGAAAGTTCCAGCTGTTGACAGACTTATTTCAGGTGAGTCTTGTTTTTTGCTAGATTTTTCCAGAGACATAAAGACTAGAAATAGTGTGGTCATATGTATAAATTTGCCAGCCTAAATAAAATAACCCGATAGCTCTCATCTTGACATTATCAGAATATACCCTAAGAGTTAGCCTAAATTCTTGAATAGTAGTAGCATGTCCAAAATGCAAGGGAGAGAAACAGTCATTTACATAATTCAGATGGCAATGTCAAAATACTAGTTTTTTAAGCAGCTTTGCCAACATTCCTTGATGGTAGCCAGACTGGTGCTAGGCAAGCCACAAAATCTAGACTTCAGTCTGCTACTATCTTTGATCTTTGGCACAGTTAACTTAGGAGTTGTTAGAAAATTCTGCAGTTTTGCAAAATATTTTGGAAATATTGATTATTGTAATCATGAAGTAAATGGAACCATTTTGCTCTGGCCAAGTAGTGAGAGTTGTATTCCAAGAGTTTATAAATTGATGACTTGTAGTTTAAACTATATTTTCCTAAAGGAACAATGTGTGTTATGTGGATACAGTTTTCCCAAGCTAATGCACATAAGCCTATTTAACTCATACTGTGATTTTACTCATGAATATTGCTAAACTTTGGGTGTTGGGACTGTCCTTCATCCCAAGAGAGAAAATGAAAAGCGTTATCTTGTCTTTTGAGGGTCTAGGGATGACCCTAAACAGACTGTTGAAATAGGTGGGTTTCAGGCTCTTTTCATTCCTTTCTATATACTTTTTAACTTCATTTGTATTTATCTGTAGTGCTGTATTTCTTCTTAACCCTTTCTTGACTTGCCCTTACTATGGTTTAATTTTCTTTTAAGTAGCAAAATGACCAACATTTTATGGCACTTTTCTTTTTGGATTTTATATTGTGAAAATAGATAATGAATTTATCTATTTAGTCATAATACCTTGGAAAATCAAGGTAACTGATTTTTAAAATCAAGTTTACTGTTTTTTAACCTGGATCTGTTGATTAAAAGATTCTCTCTATATGGTTCCAGGATGCTTATTATCCTAGAAGAACCTCTTGATGATAAAATTACAGAGTATAAAGATACTGTTTAAAGGAATTATTCCATAATTTAAAATTGACCTATTCTAGAATTATGTCCCTAAAGTCATTTTCCTTGTTTCTCTTTTTCAAAACAATATCTAAAATTACAACAGCACAAAATAAACATACAGTATATGCCCCCTTCTCCTCTTTCTGAAAATAGTGATGGCAGATACTATGATAACTCTCTGTGGATATGTTATTATTCCTAATTCAAAACTAATAAATAATAACTAATAAGTAAACGCTTAATAAATAAACAACCCAGTTTTAGCTCAATCTAGAACATAAGCAAATCCCAAATTTTTAACATCTCTGCATATATATTTCTCTCAATCTCCTCCATTTACCTGGATATAAGCTCCAACAAAAGCACATAACCTTATTTTGTTCACTGCTTTATCTTCAGCTAAGCCATGGTCAAGTGTTCAGTAGAGATTTTTTGAGTTTTTTTTTCTTTTTTTTTGAGATAGATTCTTACTTTGTTGCCCTGGGTAGAGTGCCATGGTGTCATTCATCACAGGAACCTCAAACTCTTGGGTTCCAGTGATCCTCTTGCCTCAGCCTCCTGAGCAGCTGGCATTACAGGAGTCCACCACAATGCCCAGCTGTTTTTAGATACAGGGTCTCACTGTAGTTCAGGCTGGTCTTGAACTCTTGAGCTCAGGCAATCCAACTGCCTCAGCATCCTAGAATGCTGGGATTACAGGGGTGAGCCACTGTGCCTGGCCTGAGTATTCTTTTAAGATCTTTCTTTAATATATGTCTGTTTTTTGAAGGATGTATTTTTGTAGCTATGTTGAAAACAACTATCTTTTTGAGTTGTTAAATTATATATGTTACACTTTTAATGTTCATGAAAAATATGATACTCTTTAAAAAATAGAGAATGATAAAGAATAGACAAACTAAGGTTATACTAACTTAGTGATAGGCTTTTGGTAGGAAAGAAGCCATGGAGTTCAAATTTCCTGTTGAAATTTGAGGAAAGAAAGTAACTTGGCTAAAACTTGTCTCATCTTTCATTATCGCTGTTGGTCATGTTGGTAACAAGTGAACTCTATGACTGAGGAGAAAATAATACGGTATCAACTAAGTTAGGGGAAAAGGTACTCATATGGACTTTTCCTCTTTGTTACCTTTTGTTTTCCTCTGAGAAGAAGTATCACCTTATAGGGGCCACTCTTTACACTTAACCTCCTTGTGACACTAACAGAAGGCAGACCCAATGAAGCAGTACCTTGAGCTTTAAGCCTTTTGTTAGACACATAGAATGTTAGATTGGAAGGAACTTGATCATCTTATTCAACCTCCTCATATCTCTAATGAAGACACTAGAGTTGAGAAAGATCAAAACTTAGTCAAAACAGGTAGCATAATATTAATGAACCTTGACTCTGGGCTAGCCCGGTTAAATGCCTGCTCTACCACTTACTGATTATATATCCTTCAACAAGTTACTCAACCTCACTGTACTTCAATTTCATTACCTGTAAATTGGGGATAGTTGCCTCATGAGATTGTTAAGGTGATTACATGTGCTCAGGTGATTTTTTTTTTTATTTCCTTTCACAATCCTATAGGTAGGTGACATTGTCATTATTTAAAGGATAGTGAGTCTGAGAGTTGGAAAAATTAACTTTTCTGACTTCTGTGCAGTCTACACGGCAGCAGAGATCTTCTGTAGGAACATCATACTTTACCTTGCTGCCTTTGCAGAAAGAAAAGCCTATTTTATATAGGCATTCAGCTGTGAAAGGACCTGGTGTGTAGAAAACAGCAAGAGATTGTATGGCTCCACACCCATGCAGGGGTCAGTTGTGGAGAGTCAAAGCAGTGGGAGTGGAGAAGTAGAAAGACCGGTATTTTGTAAGGGCCCTTGTAGGTCTTGCTAAGAGAAATGAAAAGCCAAGCAAAGATCTTTTTTTTGGCTTTTTTAAGTCCTTTTTCATAAAGGACATGATCAGCTTAAGAACTATAACTGAGGTGGAAATGCAAGTGGAGAAAATAGGATAAGATAAGATGCTGTTTTAATAGTCTAGTCCTGTGACTTTACACATCCTTGTCAGCAATTTTGAATCTGTATCCCTAATATAGGTTCATGTATTTCTGTTTTATATATGCATAATTCATTCAAACTAAGTGTTCATAAAATTTACTTTTAAAGATAAAAAGTAAGAGGCGGCACCTGTGGCACAGTGGAGTAGGGCACCAGCCCCATATGCCAGAGGTGGCAGGTTCAAACCCAGCCCCGGCCAAAAACTGCAAAAAAAAAAAAAAAAAAAAGATAAAAAGTAAATATGTATAAATGTCCTAATAATTTTTTCCTACATGTCATCAGATTGTTTTGTGCATCTCAGGTGAGAGATCACAGATGTGGGACAAAGATAAGGAAAGGTAGCAAGGGCAGAGGGACTGGAGCAAAGGGGCTAAAAAGAATCAACGGCATTTGGTAGCTGATTAGATGTCTAAGGGTGAGGAAGGAGAAGGGGATGAGGATAATAGTAAAGTTCTCATGAAGTTCCAGCCTGAGGAGATGTGAAAAATGATTACCTCCATTAAAAAGGTAGTGAATGTTGGAATATAGTATGTTCACTATTCAGTAGCATTGATTTTAATTTCAGGGTGGTAGATGTCAATATAGTTAGAGGATGCCATGATGAGCTGGCAGCATTCATACTAGACAGTCATAGAGCGGGAAAATCTGGTACTCCAAATATTATTCTGCTTCCCTGCTAGAAACAAAATTTTATCTTTGTATACCTGAATAGAGAGTGTGCAAATCTGTTATCATCATTCATTACAGTATATTAGATCTATTATAGTGAATATAGTATAATGATAAACCGAAGGTTCCATGTTGGTTTCTGACTAAATATGTTATACCATTTCCCTAATACCTTCCTTTTGAAAGGAAGAAAATAATAAATTGTATCTGTTTCACTAAAACTACATTTATAGCATTTTGCTTTGCTTTCTATATGTCTTGCACATAGTAAGTGCTCAGTGAATATTTAAGTGAACATTTAAAATTACAGTGAAATTTTTATTATAAGTTCAAGAGTTCTTTTTTTTACTGTAGAATACTTTAGGAACAGTTTAATATGAACAGTGTATTTCAGTTCTTTTTAAAACCAATATTCCTAGAAATTTTATTATTTAATAAGCTTGAGAATATCAAAACTAAGATTATATTACAGTGATTTTCCTAAGATATTTAAATGCATTGTTTTATGAGATATAAAATATTTTGTGTAATCTGAAATTTATTTTTGTTTAGTTTTACCATTGTGATTTATACTGACAAGAAGCATGATTTTAGTCTATAAATTGATTTAAGAACAATCTTCAGTAAAGCTGTTTGCTTTCAGAGTGAGTAGTTACCGTCAGCAACTCCTAAGTCAAATTTGTAGATAATAATCAGCCTTGTTCTGCATATCAAGATTATGTTGTGGAAGAAACTTTGTACTTACATACTGAGTACACAAAAACAAAGGAACAACTATAATTTGTTTAATTCGTAAAGTGATATCAATTCACTTAATATTTACAGAGTAATAAATGACTAAAATATAAAATAAAACATTTCCTACATGTAGCAAGTGGGTCTGACGTTTTGAATTTAAGTTGAGTCCCAGTTATTCAAGAATCAATCTGATTTGGAGTGAAGTTCAAAAATATACATGGTAAAAGGTTATAATGTCATTTTTTCCCTTACCCTTTGTTGAATGCCGATCTAAAAGAGATTTTACATGTAACTGATGTCTTGTTTTATTAAAATTCTATAGCATTCTTATAATGAGGTAACTTAAAAAATTTTGAGAAAACCTTGAGGCAATTTGTATAAAGCAAATGTTCTCCTTATTAACTTAAAAAATTTTGAGAAAACCTTGAGGCAATTTGTATAAAGCAAATATTCTCCTTACTTGTAAGTTCCCTGTTTGTTAGAATTAACTAAAAATGCAGGTCATTAAATACAGTTAGTAATGCTACCTAGTTCTTAAAGTTTATGGCCAAGAAATGCTATGAAGTAGTGTTTTTCCTGATTTTATTAGGCTATCAAATCACACTGTAATTGATAATTTCATTTCCTGAAGCAAGTAATTTTAAACTAGAGTGATAATTTTGGTTAGATCCCATTTAGTCAATCATATATCTAATCTGACTATCTTGGCTAAATTTTATGCTTTTATTATGATTTTAATTATGTCACTGAACACTATATTCCTTGTGAATATAATGGGAAGGATAAAATAAGAATTGCATTCTGTTAGTGCTATACATACTATAAAAATAACAATAGTCCTTCTGCATGCTTTAGGCATTAATTTTAATTTCAGGATAATAGATTTCTGTAAGTTAAAGGATGCCATGATGAACTGACAGCATTCGTAGTAGACAGTCACAAACCTGGAGAGTATGGTGATACTCCAAATATTATTCTGCTTCCCTGCTAGAAAAAAAAATTTATTTTTGTGTACCTAAATAGAATTGGATTATGCAAATCTATTAAAATGATACTTCCTTAACTCTCTTTTCCTAATAGAGACTGGAATAGGCACTTAATTTTTGAGTGGTTCACTGTTTTTCATTTGCAAATGAGAAATGTTGTGTTTCTTCTACTATTATAATAACATTGAGAGCTTACTGTATTTCAGGCACTATCCTAAACCTTTTATATTACATTTTTTCACAGCTATCATGTCAGTATTTACTTCCATTTTATAGGTCAGAAAGCAGCGGGATCATATTTACCATAGGTCATAAAGGTAGGCCTAGGTAGAAGTCAGGTAGCCTGCATCTAAACTGATATTTTTAACTTGTTCCCAATTTGGTCTCAAATTGGGTTGTACTTCAGTTGCACTTGGGAGCTCTACTGTAAAATAAAATTTAACAAAAAAAGCAATGCTCAGCTTCTCCCCAGACTAATTAAATCAGAATCTTTTATGGATCTTTACATATATTATTGTTTTTAAATACTGGAATTATGTCACAGAGCTTAATACGCAAAAAATAATGAAGATTGTTTATTGAGAGATATGTTTCTATATGAAATTCTAAACTTAATAACTTCTCTGATTTTTTTCAAGCTTTAATTCATTATCATATGTTTAAAAATAATTTGGCAAGCTACTTTATTTTAATGGTAAATGTAACATACACATGTAAGTATAATCGTTTATAATAAAGTCACATTTTTCTGTACTCTTTATTTTTAGAGTTGGGTGATTCTGTTATAAATAAGAGACTATTGTAAATATAGAAAGATAAATAATCATATTCATTACATTTAATTTTATTAATTGACATTGGCTATGATGTTATAAGACCATAGAGTAACATTTAACTTAATCTCAGCAGTATTTCTAGTTAGGAGTTTAGATTACCATGAGGCTTTTCATCTTGTATCTCTTGAGTAGCCTTACCTCATATTTATAATGTTCTATTGAAATGTGGTTATTCAACACAGAGTTTTGAATGAATAAGTGATTTATTATATATTCAAGTCTGAAATGAATAGAATAGGTTGGTCATGTTGGTTGTTTCTAAATTATGCCACTTTGTAAAGCAAAAAGTATTGTCTGTTCAAACTATTAATAAAATTGTGAGAAAAATACTATGGTAAAGCTGATGATATAGTAAGAAATAGAACACAGAAGACTGTAACTGTCAAAGATGGCTTTTCTTACATGATTATGGCATGTATTCTTAACTACTAACATGGTTACATCCATGCTGATGGCACAAAAGACTTGTCAGGAGCATTGAGCGGGTGGTTTTAGACCGATAATGCACATTCTGTGTGGGCTGTGTGGTGCCTAGCAGTAAGCCATGAAGGTATCTCATGCCTTATCTACTTACTCATATTCTTGATCTCATGTCTTTACTCTGCATAGCTTATTGCTGTTTGGATAGTCAGTCTATTTTTGTTATTACACCAAATTCAAGGCCTCATTCTCACCAGGTTTTAATCATGGATCAGTCTTGTCTAGCCTAGCTCAAATAGAGGTAAATTCAGACCTTTACTCAGGCTAACAATGCTTTGCTTCAGTCTAAGACAGAAAGTCATATTCCCTCTCCTCCCATTTGTTTAAGAAAGATAAAGAATAAATGTTGAATTTAAGATAGTCCTCAAATCTGAATGGTATATGAAGAAACCTCATTCTAAGACTTAATTCTTTCTAAGAATATGGGGACATGCATAACAGTAATAGAGAAATTTTATGATTTTTCTAGTTTTCCTGATAGTTTGACCTTGTTATTTTGCAGACAATATTGTTCCAGCCAGAAATATAACCATATTTATATATAAACACAGATCTATATTCTCAAGACTAGTATGGATGCTCTTTGAATCATTTACAAAACAAAATATTAATGTGGATCCAGGGTCAACTTTCTAAGCGTGTATTACACTTCATTAATGATGATGAAAACATTCTTTTTTACTCAGTTTCTGAATGTTGGACTATATTCTGTATCCTAAACTAAAGCAACTTATCAAAAATGCAACAAACATAATTATGGTACTAGTGCTATCTTTCAAATAGATTAAAATGATGTATCTCAATAGATTATGTGCTTAGTATTTTAGCAGTGGGAATTGTATTTATACAAGTATGTTACTGACTTTACAACTGGCATCTTACAAAGATAACAACACATTTTGGTGGATTTGAATTTCCAAAATCCTTTGCCAGGAGGGTAAGGGAGAAACTATGTATAGGTTTTATGGCTTTTCATGAATAGAGCATTTTCTTTCTAGAGAAAAATATGAGGAAAACATGTTAAATAGAGATGTTTTGAGATTTCTCTGGTCTTTCAGTAGCAGAAATACACAGTGCTGAAAAAGCCCTTTTATAGAGGTATTTTAAAGGGAAAATTGTGAGCAAATTACGTTTTTTATGATAGGCAGGTGGAAAGAAGTGTGTTATAAACCTGTTTCTTCCCCTCCATGAAATCTTACAATAATCTTCTATAATTGCAGAAATCTTACTATAAACACATGTTATTCATGTGTTTATAGTAAGATTTATATAATCTTTATAAATCTTTATATAATCTGCAAAGAATTTTCGTAGTGAAAATAAAATTTTCAGTTAAATTGGACAGTGAGAATGCATGTGGAGAACTCTGTATCATTATAATCTGATGTAAATCTTTGGTAGAATTTAAGCATATTATTCTATTCTTTTGAAACTTGGAAATACATGATAAATAACATGTTTTTTTCAGGATTATGACTCTACTTAATATAAAATGCAGTTTTCTGAGCCAAAATTTCCTTCTTTTATGTTCTAGGGTATTTTAGATTACTGTTGCATTAAAGTTTTATTTAGAAGAAATGTACAACACAAAGGTGTTAGAAATAGCTTTGCAATAAAGGAGGCTCTCTGGTGGAAGCACTGGGGGCAGTAGTGGATACATTGTGCTAAAGGCTGTTTGTTTGGAAATCAAGTTTAATTTAAAAGAGCTTTCACTCACTAGTTAATATGACTGCTTTAAATTTACAGACAGTGGGAGTAGCTCACCGTTACCCAAGTATGCCTCATCTCCCAAACCAAACAACAGCTACATGTTCAAACGAGAGCCCCCAGAGGGATGTGAGCGAGTGAAGGTCTTTGAGGAAATGGCGTAAGTAATGTCTTTTCTATCAGCTGGGATCTGCAAAGCTGTAAAGCTTTTTTATTGAGACCAGTTGATTATAGATGAATCAACTACTCTATCCAGCTGATACTATGTTTCAAAAGCAAATTAATGTAAAGAGCATTGAATAGGCCAGGGGTTCTCAACCTGTGGATCACAACCCACAGGAACAGTATTATAGGGCTGCAGCATTAGGAAGGTTGAGACCCACTGGAATAGGCAAAAGAGATCTTTTTGAAAGAGAATTGGAGTTTATATGCCAGAAATGTATAAGCCCATACAAAGAAACTTGGAAATTTATCCTTACTATCTAAAAGGTCTGTTTTTAATAATTAAGAATTATCCCTTCAAGAACTCTGTTTAATTTAGATAGTTAACAAAAAGACCTTTGGAAGCAAAATTAACATCTGTGTGACTAACCTAAAGGCAGTCAGTATATTCCATAAGCCAGAGGGAAGTTAGTCTCTTTCCCTATAGACATATCTTACATGTTAACTCATTAAATTCTGACTTTGTATTCATAGGGGTTTTGTTTTTGTTTGTTTGTTTTTTTTTGATATTTCAGTGTGTATAAGTTAGAAATGAAATGAGAAAAAGATGTTCGTGCTATAAGCACTGGAAAGGGTAGCTTAGAAGAAAACTGTGTGGCTCTTGGAAGCACTTACTCTTTTGTCCCAGTGCAGGTGCCTAGTGGAGGCTGCTCTACTCTTGCAACCTAGAAAGGGATGGACATCAGACTTGCAAGAGTTGATGGCTTAGCTCCCAGGAGAGGGAGGAGAGGAAGGGATTATAGATCCTGCTCTGTTGGGCTGACTGGCTCTTTGAGAGACCACTGAAACCCTACTCCCTCCTTTATGCTAGTGATGGAAGTATCTCTGGAGATGCAGAGAAAAGGTAGAAATGCTCTAAACTGCCTACATAATGGGGTAACGATCCCACCCCAGTCAACTTTTTCTTAACAGAAAATATTATCCTAACCTTGTATAATCTCAGCTATAATGTAGGAGATTTTTCCACATTCCTAAGTGATTAAAAGAAAACTAAAGATCTCCATAAAAATGTATTGGCCAGTCCTCCTGAAAATCCTTTTGTCTCAGATATCACTTCAGTGCTGTGTACATGAATAGTCTGCCAGCTGACTTGTGCTATGGAAGATGTTTACCCCTCTGTGTACACTTAACCCATCGCCTGCCATTCACATTTTAGCTGTTTTAGATAACTCCAGTTGATTCAGAAAGTACTTTTTAGTTACTATAAACCTAATTTTGTTTTATGGTTTTAGGTCTCGTCCACCTGTCTCGGCCCCTCTCTTTTCATGTCCTGACAAAAACAAGGTTAATTTCATCCCAACCGGATCAGCTTTCTGTCCCGTAAAACTTCTAGGCCCTCTCTTACCTGCCTCTGATCTGATGCTCAAGAACTCTCCTAACTCTGGCCAGAGCTCAGCTCTGGCAGCTCTGACCGTTGAGCAGCTCTCATCCCGGGTTTCCTTTACATCTCTTTCTGATGACACCAGCGCAGCAGGCTCCACAGAGGCCTCTGTTCAACAGCCATCCCAGCAGCAGCAACAGCTCCTGCAGGAATTGCAGGGTGAAGAACACATCTCTGCTCAGAACTATGTGATCATCTAAAACGAAGGGGGAGCTGGTCTCCACCATATTATATGTTCCATGGATTAGGAACAAGATCTCAGACATCTGTCTGCATGGAGTGATAAACTTTCTGAACACCACCACCAACAACAAAATACTTATCAGCCTAATAAAGTATCTCTTTAACACTGATCTTGGCAGGGACGGAACTCCTATTCAGCAGTTTTGTGGAAAGCAGTAATGCTTGCAAAACATGTGTCATTTGGCATTTTAAGTGGAGACTATGCATTTCATAGTATGTTTGACAGATTAGTACTGTGTCCTGTATTTTGTTCCAAATTCTTCAGTATAAATAAGCTCTATATCAAAAAGTTGCCTGTCTAAATAGAAAATGTCTTGCTGTGTTTTGTCCTATGGAAAATACTGTACTTCAGGATTATGTTTACAATTGATCCAGGTGTTTGTTTCTAACTTCTTTAATACATACAATGCAAAAAAAAAAAAAAAAATGGCCACAACAGTTGCACAGTGCCCACCCTATGGCCTAGCTTCAGGTACTTCAGTTGAAGTCTAAACTCAGGTAACTTGGAATGTATAATCATATTGGGATATTAAATATTTCACAGCTACAAAGCTAAAGAGGGAACATCACTCTTTTGCCTTTTCTTATTTTATGCGTTTCCCTTTCCTCATTACATTCCACATTCTTATTAGAATAAAAAGTGCATTCAACCCTAGGAGAATGATAATCCTGGACATGGGTGAACATGAGGAGAACCAGCAATCTGTGGTGTTTGACATCACTTTCGTCATGTGGTTACAAGTAAAACAACTGTTGTATTCACTGTTTCAACGTGTGTAAAAGTGGCTTTTTTAAAAGTTCAGGTGTTGCTCAGTTAAGGACTCTTAACAATGTTGCAAATGAAGTATTCATTACTAGACTGTACATAAACATTCCACAGTGTGTGTGATGAACTTTAAAGACAAGAATGTCTCGATTTAATTTCAAACCAAGTGAAGTGTTTGACAGGGGATGGTTGAGATTTTTTGTTCTATGTTGGCCATCAGGGTCATAAATGTTGCCATTTTATCTAAAAATATATTTATGTTTAGTTTCTCTTTTAGAAATTCTTTAATGTACAGGTTAAAAAGTGATGTACTTTAGATTATTGTTTTCCTCAAGAAGTTTATATGAATTGCATTCACATAAAGAAAATACTTACACCTCTTGAATAGTTTTATTAAGATTTGGGATGTGTGAAGTAGAGAATAAATCCAAATAAATAATCTTGAACTTGCAGACTTGACATAGGTTCTTTACACAGTGTGGAGAGAGCCCTCAGTTCTGACTGCTCAGTGGGGGGCTTAACTCTCAGGCCTTGTTTTCTGCAGCACAAGGCCAGAATCCAAAAGTAAAGGGAAGCTTCTGTATTTTTATTCCATTCCTTTCAGTTCAGTAATACCTAGAGTTGTTTCATCTGCACCTAAAGTGTGTATGGCACAATTTTCTTAAGAATTAGGGGAACAAGGTGCCCACAGTTAAAGGAACGTTTCAGTTCCCTTCAGTCATTCCTGAGTTTTTATTTTCTGTGGAGATTGAAATGGACGAGGTGATGATAGAGAAGAGAGCAACACCATTGATTTTTTTTCAAAGAAATTATATATAAGTGTATATGTTTGTGTGTGTTTTCTGTGTGTATTATTTTGTCACGATCCCAATTCTCTTCTTTCCACCAAAGTTTGCAGTAATATTCTCTCCTGAAGGTGCATTCTGGCACCTTTGAATTAGTCAGTGTTATGTTATAGGAGACTGTCATGGAAAAAAGGACTCAGTTTACTTTTGCCATTTTCACAGGGGAACCTTTTAAAAAACAATCTTTTCAGCAGCAGATACCCTTCACCCTAATAATCTCAGGCCTTGATGAAAATACTATATTTTGTAGATTATGGGTAAAGGGAGAAAATTACTAGTTGCGTAAGATAAATATGAGCTCCATTTAACTTCTGATATCTGGTTTAGCATTACATAATACATTGATCTTATGCTCTGCTTTTGTCCAAATAAGATGCAATAGTATCAATTTCAGAAAGATGGACTCAATATGCTTTTCTGGTGATGAAATCTAATGTACGATATTTATAGTGACGTGCTTTTATTTTCTCATAAGAAACTAAATATTAATTGTGTTGTACATTTGTTCTTAGCATATATAAAAGTTTTGAACCAAATGTGTTAAAGCTTATGCTTTGCCATGTAAATTTCCCAGAAGTTGTTGAGCTCAAATGTATCCTACATCCAGCTGTAGAAATTTGTCAGAAATTGTTTAAATTTTGTATATAGTTGTACTGTTAATTCTAGCCACTGCGCTGAACAGTATTTGAGTTACCATACAATATGGCTTTACAAGGAAATGTGTGGCTTTTGTTTTGTATTTTTTCAGTATAGAAGTTCCTGTGTCTTATTTAAATAAAGTTATTAGTAAAACTGGAACAGTTCACATATGTTTTTGGAAAGACTTGGGTTTTCAGCACATTACCCAACAGATGTGAATTCGGCTCAGGGTAACGGCAGTTTTCAGCCCTCATTTGAGTTGCTGGCCTGCTTCTGTGGAGCTGAGGGGCATCTAACTGGATCGATTTCTGCAGCCTGGTCTCCTCTTGACATTTAATTTACACACTTTCTATCACAAGGTAAGAACCTAAATGTCTAAAGTTCCAAGTCTTTGTACTATTCCCAGCTGAGAACACATTTAGAGAAAACATTGTTCCCACATCACTTTATGCTTAAGAAGAAGGAAGTTTAAATTTAGTGAAATCACCTGAAAGAAAGGTACATATTTCTTTCAAAGAAAGCTGCCATGACAATATTTAAGTTTTTATTCTTTTCTATTCATTTAGATTCATAAGAAGGAAAAGAGCTTTCCAAAACAAAGGAGAGTTAGTATAATACCCAGTTATCTAAATACAGTCACAGTAGGCCATATGGTGACATGAAAACGAGAACAAACCACAGGGAAAAATAATTCACCAGCGGAATGGTGTTCCTTTCCAAAGCACATCTCATCAAAGACATTGATAAGATTTGACCTTTAAATTGGACTTTAGAGTGATTAGTAGCTGTTTTTGGCTGAGAAAAGTAAAATACAACTTTTAAATGGTGGGATGTTCAGCTATCTACTTGAGAATAGTATGTAATTCAGGCAGGAAATTACCTCATACAATTTAAAAATTCCATTGCAAGTGATCATAAAGTAAAATTCCCAGTCTCATCCCTGCTTAACTTGATCATGTGATAAAACTGAATATAAATGGCCCTCAGAAACAAGGAGGAGGAAATTAGGTCTAAGCTCTAAAGTGCTCTAACTTTACACTAAAAATAATCACTTGGAGTTTATGAATATTGCACTGAGGGGCTGCCCTCATCCCAACCTCCTGTCCCACAGAGTAAGGTTCCATATGGCTGTGAAGTTTCATCACCCCTACACATGTAGTACGTATTCCACCTGCTCTCTGGGCAGTTTCTAGGTAGAAACCCCCACTTGGGTATTCAAAAACCTTATTTTCGCCCCTGTACACTCACTATTTTGGTGAAGGGGTTCTTTGGAGTGGTAGGGGCTTTCTGAAGATGGATCCTTTAATTCACACCTTAACTTCAAAAATCTCAGTGCTACAGCCCAGACCCACAGTTCCATCAACATACCCTCTCAAACCTCTTATCTCAACTTCAGTGATTAAATGGAATAAACGCACTGTCTTAGCCCTGTCGTATCACACCATCTCTCCTTCACACTACTACTCTGCTTTCCAAAGGTAAGAACTCTATGTCCTGGCATTTTCTCTTCCTGAATCTCTTATATTTGCTTTTCTTCCTGTTGTCTCACCACTAAATTTCAAGCTGCAGAGGTGTATGATGGTGGCAGACCAGACAGCCAGGCTGTTTAGATGAATTTCTTCAAAATAAGACTGTGGTACTAAGGAAACAAAATCACAGCATATGCTCGGCTTCCAACAACCTCTATAACAGTAGACCAGGAGTCAGACTACTGCCCATGGGCCAAATCCAGTCCATTGCTTATTTTTGTAAATGAAGTTTTACTGAAACAAAGCCATGCTCACTTATGTATTGCCAATAGCTATTTTGCAGCATCGTGACAGTATTAAGTAGTAGCAGTAGACAGAGTTTGGCCCACAGTGCCGCAAATATTTACTACTGGCTCTTTACAGAAGAAATTAACTGACCTGTGTTGTAGACTAAAGAGCAGACTAGAGACTAGATGTAGTATCATACATGTGGCGGTTTTAAAAATGTGTCTCATGGGTGAGGGAGGAGGTTTGGTGAGCTCTCACCTAACAGGTACAATGTAAGGGTATATGGCACACCTCCTGGGTGAGGGGCACAACTATAACTTGGACTTTACCACAAACCCTATCAATGTAACCTAATCATCTGTACCCTCATATTAATCTAAATTTTTTAAAATCACACTATAAAAGATTGCAAAGGAAAAAAAGGTTCACAAATTTTTCAATACTCCTCCCTTCAAGAAGTAGAGCTTAATTTTCCTCCCTCTAAGTGTGGACTAGACTTGCTACTTCTAAATAGAATATAACAGAAGTGATGATGTGTCAATTCTAAGGGGAGGTTATAGAAAGACTGGCCTCAGTCTTGGATGTGCTTGCCCTCTTGGATCACTTACTACAGGAGAAAGCTACATTTGAAGATGCTGAAAAGTCTATGGCAAGACCCAGTGGTGAGTCCCAGAGACATCTCCAGCCAGGTCTCGAGTTGACTTACCACCTCATGAGACATCTTGAGCCAAAAACACCCAGCTAAAGTGCTCCTGGGTTCCTGACCCTCAGAAACTGTGTGAAATAAATGTTTGTTGTTTTCAGGTGGTAAGTTTGGGGTAATTTGTAACACAGGGTTAGAGAACTAATACATTATCATCGCCCCTTGCTTCCCCCCACACACGTGTACACACTATTTACCCCCAACATCACTTAGAGAATTGCTTTATAATTCTGTCCCATGAATCTGGAAAATGAAGCTTGCTATTTTAGAATAGATACATCTTGAAAGAATCCCTTTTAGGCTAGGTCCAAAAAGCTTTCTTAAAAATTTTATTATTTGAACAGCTCAAATGATTATTAAGTCTGTGCTATGTGTGCCTAAAAGTTAACTTGTCTAACACTAAGCCACCTAAGACAATCCAATGGGGACAAAATTAAGACCCTTGCATAAAAGGATTTCCTTTGGAAAATAATGCAGGAAGGGTGGGTTGAGTGATCAGTTTTTACCAAAAAGAAGAAAGTTAAGAGTTTCTCAAGAAAATGAAAAATATTTCCACCTGAAATGCCTTTGTGCACCCCCCATTTATCAACATGTATCCTTCTAATGAACTGGTTCTAAAATGACCTATCCTACTCTATAGGTATTTCCATATCTCAAGGAGAAGAGTAAAAATAATTGTTTTCAAAGGTTCCAGATCAGTTTAATGATGGGGTTTCTCATTTATAACACTAAGAATTTGAACAATTAGATCATTTTTCCTCTGAAAGATTTTCTGATAGCAAGGAGTGGGTCCCCTTTCATACTGCAAATTCTACCCAAGTCTTGGCATCTGCTTCAAGTATGACTTTGATGACATTCCTTTAGTCAGAATTGGACATGGCTCTGCAGGCAAGGGATGTTATTTCAAACCACTGTCTGGAAGCAAGGTGGATACAGGTGGATGTAGGGCTCCACAAGGACCTGCCAAACGCAGAGAAGGGTTCATGCTGGAAGGGCAAAGCTTTGCTTAGGTTTTCTATTCCACTTTGTAAAGGAAACAGGTTATACTCAAGGGACAGGAGTTAACAAAGGACGCTGCTCATGTGCTGCATTATGCAGCCTGCCATTTTCATATGGACTAGAATCAGTCCAGACAGGGTCATCTTACCTGATTCCATTCACCTGCCCATTGACTGCTTGCAAACACTTGGTGTGGTCTCTCCTGCTTCCTTTCCCAATGACCACCCTGGGGCTCTGTAGGAAGAAGCTATCCCTTTCAAATTCCTAATCCTTTCTCCTGATCACTCCCCTAACTCATATGAAGATGATAAGGAGGTAAGTGGAGGAAGCTGAAGATCATTACAACAGAGGAACAGGATCTGGTGAGTGCAGAGACTGTAGCAGTGAGCTTTCACAATATTCATATGCCTTTTGGAATCATTGAATTTTTTTTTTCTTACAGGAGCATATATTTCTTTTGTAATGCCTGGTAAAACATAAGGCAGCAAGATGACCTTCATTCTGCAGCACTGCTGACAGACCTCTCCTCTACCTGTTCTTCCTCCTCACCATCCATCATCTAGTTCGCAGCATCAAGTGGATGTGACTTAGCTGGCTGCTTTCCTTATTCCTAATGTGAAGGAAGATGAAATTCAAAGGAAGTGGTCAACATGAAGATAAATGTCTAACTTCACTAGTAAGGCAATGCAAATTAAAACGACAATTTTCTGCTTTTAAACTGGCAAAGAATAAAAAGAAGTCTAATGCTCCCTGCTGAAGGAGGGGTGGAGGACATGGTCACTCTTTTGCTATTAGAAGAAGAAACTGCTCAGCCTTTCTGAACAAGTAGGGCATGCCAAGTGGCAAAAAAGCACATCATGAACCAGTGGGGTCCCTTTGTTTTGTAAAAATCCATACACGTGTAAGTAAAAAATAAACACAGAAAGTTAATGGTGGTACCTGGGTAGGTGATTCTTTCACATTTGCTTTTCTATTTAAGTTTTCTCTAGTAGCACCTGTTAACCTTCTAAATTGAGAAAATATACATGTAACTTCTAAATATCAAAAGAGGGGGAAAGAGTAGGGAGGAAAAGGGAATGGCCATAAAAGATTATCTTTTAGTGGCAGTAAGTGGCAGATCTCTTAAAATCAAGGTGGCTTGAGAGGAGCCTGGTAAAGTGAGGCTCAATGGGAGAGCCCTTACATGCATAGTTTCAGGCTCTATCTCCTGTCCCAGAAAAAATGGCCCCAACATGCTTATATTCTAGGTAAACAGACTTAAATTGTGTAATCCTGGATGGGATTGAAATGCCTTTGGGAAGGACGGAGTTTCAGAGCAGACAGTAGAGCGTGTCCTGGAGTGTGGCTGGTACTAACAGCCTTCCACTCAGTTGAGATAGATTTATGAAGTGGCACCAGGGAGTCAGAAATGTTTCCTCTTGTTTATACTCTTTGAACTGCCTCCTCTAGAAAATCAAAAGGACTCCTCACCCTAAGCAAACTATAAAACCTTGAAAATGGCCAAGAGATTTGCTTGACTGATTCTTATTTCTAAGTGCACTTTTTATTAAGGGGTATTTGGTCTAGTTTTACAGAGATTTTCTAAGGTGGGTGCATGTGAGAAGGATAGTGACCCCTTGGGTATGGAATTCATAGTACAGAAGATTGGGAATGCATGGATAGGACAGGTGCAGTGGATACCTTGGTTGACAATCACCGGTGTATATGATCTTGGGCTTCGGTTTTTTTGAACCTGTAGCTGGCATAGTGAGGGGGCAGAAAGCAACTTGGGGATTCAGACATTTGCTTATTTCTTCTTAATAAATTCCTGCCCCTTATTCGCTGAACTAGGTCTCAGCACTGTGTCATTAGTGATTTTGGTCAGCAATTAGGCCTCACCTAAGTCCCACCCATGTTCTGGAACCCAGAGGCAGTGGGCATAAGGGGAAATGATCTAGACTTTGGAAATAAACAAGGGAAGGGGTAGCCCTGTGAGCCTAGGAGTCTTTATTTGTAAAATGGAGATGATAATTCTATTCATAATAATTATAACAAAAGAAAGAGAGTGAGCGAGCTCTCTGATTTCTTTCCTTCTAGGAACACTAATCCTATTGGATCAGGGCTCCCCCTCTATGATTTCATTTTACTGCCATGACTTCCTAAAGGCCCTTTTTCCAAATACAATCACATTGGGGGTTAGGGCTTCACATATGAATTTTTGGGGGGTGCACAGTTCAGTCCATATCAAATAGCTACTTCCATTAGGGAAGTACTAATTAAAACCACAATGAGGTATCACTTCACACCCACTAGGAAGGCCATAATCAAAAAGACAGATAATTACAAGTGTTGGTGAAGATGTGGAGAAATCGGAGCCCTCATACATGGCTGGTGGGAGTGTAAAATGGTGTCGTCATTTGGAAAACAGCCCAGCAGTTCCTCAAAGGTTAAACATAAGGGTTACCAATTCCACTTCTGAGTATACACTGAAGAAAATAAAAACAGATGTCCACACAAAAACTTGTAATGCACAAATGTTCATAGAAGCATTATTTATCATAGTTAAAGAGTGGAAACAATCTAAATGTCCATCAGTTGATGACTGCAAAAATAAAATGTGTCGTGTCCATGTAATTGGAGTGTTACTCAGCAACAGAAAGGACACTGATACATGGTATCAGGTGGATGAGCCTTAAAAACATTATTCTAAGTGAAAGAGGCCAGTCGCAAACGACCGTGTACACTGTAACCCCATTGGCATGGAATGTCCATTATAGGAAAATCTGTAGAGACAGGAAGTAGATTCGTGGTCGTCAGGATCTGGGATGGGAGAAATCAGGAGTCACTACTAATGACTACAGGGTTTCTTTTTGGAATAACAAAAAATGGTCTGAAATTAGGTAATGGGAGATGGTTGAATGACCTTGTGAATGTACTAAAACCCGTTGAATTATATAACTAAAGTGGTGAAGACTGTGGTATGGAAAGTTTATTTCAGTTAAAAAACATTCACACACACGTATCCTAAGCCACTTGAGAGTTGAGAGAATGATGTGGGTGTGCATGCACATGGCACTATGCCTGGCACAGAGCAATTACTCCTTGGGGAAGAGCTGTTGTTATTTTTCCATAGTACATATAAGGCCAGACAGCATGAAGGGAGTAAACACATAAACATGGTTAATAGCAGAAGGGCACTCACCCAGATGGGTGACAGACTTCCTTCTCCTCTATCTGCTGACTGTGCTTGGCACCTTTCCTGAGTGACAGTAGGTGGGACAGTCAGGTGCTCCCCCACCGGACAGCTCTGGGAAGGGGTCGGAGTATGCACGCATGGTTCCCCCCACACCTTCTCCACCACCTTCCCTGCTCATTGTGGTCCTGTGTGCCTGGCCCTCCGCAGCCTGCTCAGACCTGGAAAGCAAGGCCAAAAGACCAGGACACGTCAGGCTTCTGCCTGGGCTCACATCTCTGTCTTTTCAAGGTGCTTTCTCTTTAACCACGAACCTGGTTTACAGAGCAGAGAAACTAGGCTGCGTGGCTGTGGGCTGTGGGCTTCTCACCGCAGGCTGGCTGCTTCAACCCAAGCTCCAGCAGCAAGGGCGCCCCTCGGCCAGGTGCTGAGGGCAGGTGACAGATGGGTGGCCAACTGCGGGTAGCGAGAGCCCAGCTAGCGTGGTGTCGGGATTTGTTCTCTCCCTGCTAGCATCTTCCTTTCCAGCTGGACCCAAAGTCACAGCTCACCCAGAATGGCAGCTCCTATTGGCAGGATAAAAATACACCTCAGTTTGACTGCAGAGGCCCACGCATGGCCAACTCAGACGTTACGGATGAGGGGAGAGGAACGAGTACAGGATGGCTGTGACTTCCCTGTAGGGGAGAGAGGATGGGAGGCACCTCCAGCTTGCTTACACACGTCGTGCTTGCGCACTCCCGTGCCCTCCACATCAGTGTGAAGCCGAGGAGGAGCGTGAATGTTTCTGACTTTTATTGTTCAGTGACTCCTTCGAGAATCTGTGGAAGCTCTGGACCATTTTCTCAGGCTAAAAATTCACATAAGTGCATTTTTACAAAAACTTACATGTGATCTCAGAGAATGTACAGAACCCTTGCAACTAAGAGATCCGTAAGTCCCTGGACCAGAACAGAGTTTATAACCCAGCTGTCAGAGGGACAGTGAATTGCTGGAAGAGAACGTCAGGTGCTCAGTTGGTCCTAAGAACATCTTCTGTTTGTTTGTGCTATAGGCAGGAGACCCTGGAGGAAACTCTCAATATGGAACAGACCCTCGGGCAGCACAGTTCAGGCCCACATGTGTCATGAAGATAATGCCTAGAACCAGAATCCATGGATGCCTTCCCTTCAAAGTGGCCAGAGAGGGCAGTGCCTAAGGGCTGATGTATAATCCAGCCCTGGCTGAGGAGATACTCCTAAAATTAATAACCTCTTTGCTGGCTGGCAGAGGGGCCTTTGTGTAGGACCCTGTCCAGATTCAGAGGTTTCCTGAACACGTCACGTCAGCTCTCCACTGGGGCAAGTCACACAGAAGTTGCCACCCTGATACTGAGGCCAATAGCTACTGTGAGGGGGTATATTCTAGCAACAGAGGATGGGGCGTCCCAGTGACCTGGACACTACTAAAAGGCTCCAAGAGTGCCAGGCAATAGAGGCAGACAGCAAAAAGGAAGAGATTGACAGAAAGCCTAAGGGGCTCGAGCATTTGATAGAGTTTAACCACATTCTCAAGAGGAATGAGCACTGGTTCCATGACTATGGCCAAACATAGCCTAAAGCCAGCATGTGGGCATGTTGAGAGTAGGAGGGCTCTCGGGTCAGTTTCTTACCAGTTATCAGAGGGTGGGACATAGGTTTTTTATATATAGAAATGACAAAGGTCCTATTTTCAGAGAAGATTCCAGAGAGTGAATTGATGAAAGAATCTTAGGAGAGCAGCAGCACTGCAACCATTCTTGGTCCTCAGAGACGTGGCCACTCGGTTTGGGGCCGTGGGTCAACACTTAAGCCTGTGCTTTATGGTAACTGCACATTGCATCTGTTAAATATGGTATCTGTCACTTTTTTTTTTATTAAATGTTAGCTGGGTACATTAATGCAATCATGGGGTACAGTGTGGTGTTTTCATATACAATTTGAAATATTTTCATCAAACTGGTTAACATAGCCTTTATGTCATTTTCTTAGTTATTGTGTTAAGACGTTTATATTCTACTTTTAGAACGATTCACTTGTACCTTTGAAAGATAAACCATAGAGGTGCTCTTTCCAATCACCCTCCCTCCACCCATCCACCCTCTTCCCCTTCCCTTCCCCTCCCCCTCCCCATATTCTAGGCTATAATTAGGTTATAGCTTTCATAATAAGGCTGTGTACATTGGATACTTCTTCCATTCTTATGATACTTTGCTAAGAAGAATATTTTCCAGCTCCATCCATGCGAACATGAAGGACCTAAAGTCTCCATCTTTCTTTATGGCTGCATAGTATTCCATGGTATACATATACCACAGTTTATTGATCCATTCATGGATTGATGGGCTTCTTCTATGACCTGGCAATTATGAATTGGGCTGCAATAGACATTATAATACAAATATTTTTGTTGTAATGTGGTTTTTGGTCTTCTGGATATATACCTAATAAAGGAATTGCAGGATCAAATGGCAGGTCTATTTTTAGTTCTCTAAGTGTTCTCCAGATGTCTTTCCAAAAGGAATGTATTAGTTTGCATTCCCACCAGCAGTGTAGAAGTGTTCCCTTTTCTCCACATCCACGCCAGCTTCTCTGGTTTTAGGATTTTGTGACATGGGCTAATCTTACTGGAGTTAGGTGATATCTCAAAGTAGTTTTGATTTGCATTTCTCTGATGATTAAGGATGGTGAGCATTTTTTCATATATATGTAGGCCATGTGGCTATCTTCTTTACAGAAATTTCTTTTCAAGTCCCTTGCCCACCCTGAGATGGGATCACTCGTTCTCTTCTTGCTAATACGTTTGAGTTCTCTGTGGATTCTGGTTATTAAGCCTTTGTCAGAGACATAACTTGCAAATATCTTCTCCCTGTGTCTGTCACTTTTATTATTGTCAGATTATTTCATATTATCACCAACTCAGAATCAAAAGAGGGACAATCTCCTGATCTCTGAGTCTTCACTACATGAAAATTCATTCTGCAGGGCCTGCCACAGTGGTTTCCTGAGCGGGTCAGCTGAGAGGTCCTATGGCTCAGAGCACGCTTCGGCCTTACCAGCTGAAGACTGTGTCTCCTGGCAGCATGGGAGCCAAGACTGCTCACAAGGGGTGTGTGTGCATGGTAGGAATCTTGAATGTTGGTCTATAACCATGCATTTGCCCAGAATTTTTCTGATCTCCTATAAGAACACAGAACCAGCAGCATAACGAAACGTTTGTCTACTAAAACCAAAACCAAACACATACACACACCACTCCTTTAAGTAATACATACAGGGTCTGACAAGTTTGGGAACTCATTCTGGAAAAAAGGCTCCGTACCTCAATGCTGACTGTTACTATGGTCACCAGATAGTCAGGGGGAGCACTCTGGAGTGATATTCAATAGTGAGGAAGTAAGCACTTTTTCTATGATGAATTCACAAACTTAATCGACAACACCAATGGCCATTCCTGAAAAAGAGTTCCAAAATAGCTTTGAAGGGTGGACTAGGTGCTGGCATTGGCGTATAACTTCCCAAGGGGAGTACTTTGGAGGTGACCGTGGTGATTGATATTTAGCAACGAGGTATGCAGCACTTTTCTAGGATGTTTGCTAACTTAATGGTCTTACCTTGTAAATATTTTGTTCTTTCCTTCGAACAAACTAGACTTTACGGTTGCAAGGTTTTCAAATCAATTTTAAAGACCAGCAGCCTTTTTAAGTGGCAGTGCAGTGCTCAGGAAGTGTTGTGTCTACCTGGTCTCACTTCCCAGAACTGCAAGGGTTCTGGGAGGGACACTGAAGGGAGAGAAATGTGCCACTTCCCTAGAAGCACAAATGGGGCACGTGAACCTCCACCTTTCCTTGCTGCGGTGGCCGAGAGTCTTGTGCATTTTGTGTGATCAGATATAGGCTGGAGACATCTTCATCAGCCCTTGAGGAAACTGATGCAGAGCCCACTGACCCATGCTGGAAATAGAGCAGGAGCGAGAAAGGAAGCAAACTTCCTTGCTTTTAGCCTCTGAGATGTTGTAGTGATGGGTGCTGAAGCAGCGCCCGACCTCGCCTGACTTTGCACAGAAGGATAGGGGGAAACACCTGCAGGTGGATGGGGCATGAGTAGCGTTCTCACCATGGGAGCTGGAGGCCAGTCAGATTCCCTAATCTGCAAGTGGGCTGAGTCTTTCCACATCAGGTGACATCCCTGGAGATCTCTCCCTGTAATGCTGGAATCCCTCTGGGGAAGATCCAGGATCCAATTTCTTTTCTTCTTTTCTTTAGAACAATATTTATTAAGGCATAATTTACAAATAAGTATAATTATTCCTTTGTAGTATACAAGTCTATGGATTTTGACAAATGCACACAGTTGTGTGAACACCAACACAATCAATTTACAGAAGAGTTCCATCATCCCTCAGTTCTTTCCTGCCCCTTTGCAGTCCACTCCTCCTCCAACCGCAGCCACTGAGCGGATATCTGTCCTTCTAGATTTGCCTTTTCCAAAATGTCATCCAAGTATGAAGCCTTTGAAAAATAAAACAAACAAAAAACCACACAGCTTTTTATTGTGGAATATTGTTAGATTTACAGAGAAGCTGCAAAGATAGTACCAAGTCCCCAGAGAAGCCGTACCCCTCTTCCCTATTGCTGCTAACATCTTACAGAACATCGGTGCAATGATATTAACTACACTACAGACTTTATTTGAGTTTCACCAGTTTTTCCAATAATGTCCCTTTTCTGGTTCAGGATCCCAATTGGCCTTTAGTTGCTGTGGCTTCTCAGTTTCTTCCCACCTGTGGTTTCTTAGTATTTTCTTATTTTTCACGACCTTGATACCTTTGAAAGGTGCTTGTTGGGTATTTTGTGGATATATCCAAATGCCCTCAGTTTGGGTTTGTTTGGTATCGTTGCTATGGTCAACTGCTTATGCATTTTGGAACAGATTACCAAGAGGTGAGTGCCCTTCCCATTGCATCGTGCCAGGGGTCACAGTGTCAGTGTGAGTTATCATGTTGTTGCATGTCTCAACAGTTCATGTTTACTGCTAAGTAATATTGCACTGTATGCATCTCCCACAGTGTCTTATCCTTTCACCAGTTGGAGAACGTTTGGGTTGCTTCCAGTTTGGGGAGATTATTAATAAAGCTGCCATATACATTCAGAGTTCATATGCAGGTCTTTGTGTGATTTTTTGTTTCTTGAGGGTAAGGCCCCAGGTGCGGGTGGCTGGGTTGCATAGCAACTGTTTGTGGGACTGCCAGACTGTTTTCCTAAGAGGCTGTTCCTTTTTGCTTTCCCGTCAACAACCTATGAGCATTTTGATTACCTTGCATCCTAATTTCTTTGGATGGGCGTTCCGGTTAGTGATCCGTTTTAAAGATACATCAACATTGGCAAGTTTGCAGCTTTTCCCTTTTGTCTGACTGAGAGCCCATTTCACTTTGTCCAGCTTTATGGAAACATTAGGAGCATCTTATTCAGTAGACTTCGTAGTCCTGTTCTCCTCCCTCTATCCTTCTGCTGTTTAGGAATAAGTTAACAAAGGATGGGAAGAGAAAACGGGGCTTGGAGAGTCTTATGGAAGGTTCTTGGGAGAGCAAGTGGCCTCTGCTTCCTACTTCAGTGGAATTAATTAAAATTTAGCTCAATTTTTTAAACCGACAAATAATACTATATATGTATGTATGAGCTACATGGTGATATCTTTATAATGTATAGTGAGCCATCCAATCAGGGTAATTAGTAAATCCATAATCCCAAACATTTATGATTTCTTTGTATTGGGAACATTCAATATCTTCCTTCTAGCTCTTTAAAACTATATGATATGCTATGGTTCACTATAGTCACCCTACAGCGGTACAGAACATTAGAACAGACTCCTCCTAGCTAGCTATAATTTTATATCCTTTAACGAATCTCTCCTCAGCCTTCCCTTCCCCCAACAGCATTTTAGCAGGGGAATAAACTTTGGTGACATTTGTGCCATACTTTTGTGCTGCTGTGTGCAGGTACTTAGGGGGCACCAACTCATATATTCCCTGTGATAACACAAGAGCCAGGGACTGTTACTCTCCCCATTTTGTGGATGAGAAAACAAATAAGCCCAGAGAGGGCATGTGATGTACAGTTCAGGAGATTTGTCTGGCTGCAGAGTAAACTCTTAACTACTGTCCTAAACTACTCTCCTAGATTCTCTCAGAAGGTGTATTTAATAACTGACTTAAAAAGAACAAGGGTCATTAGGGGAGAAATGAGAGATTCGTTCTTTAAGGAGTCCTGCCTGTCTTTGAATTCTTTTGTACGACTTGCAAAGTTCAACAAAAACCTGCTATAAAAGAAGTCTTGGCCCCCTACTCAGTCCTGGACAAACAAAACTGGAGCCTGGATCCTCATTGGAGCTCACATTTCAGTAGGTTCTAGTCCTGGTTTTCTGCAGTTAACTCTGAGTTTGTTTACTGACATCCCTCTGGTCTCTTTGGTTTTCTGATTTGGATATGAGCAGATTGGATGCAAAAAGCTGTTTGTCCCCTTTTGTGATTCCTTGAAGTCATCTGGATAGCAGGTGTCCTCAGTAGGCCAAACTTCCAGTCCTAGGGCCTGCCTGGGACTGGCCCTAAAAGGGCTTCCATAGTGGGGTTTCTGGAAGACACTCCAGTTCTCTAACCCCATTTCATACTGTTCAGGAATGCCCAAACAAGTGTCTCCTCCAAGTCATTCCCTGGAAACTACAGTGGGTCTCTAGTGCATTTTCCCACCCAGCAACCATTTTTTCTTACTCTAGTAATAGCATCCCAATTTTCCTTAAGAAAAGATCCTTTCACTATTATCAGTCTTTGAGGGTCAGACCCTAGCAGGTGAAAAGCTGGGAAAACAGCCTATTTTCTATCCGACCTGCTGTGATTTGAATGTGCCACCAAAGTTCATGTATTGGAAACTTAAGTACCATTTTAACAGTATTAAGAGGTGGAACCTTTAAGAGGTGATTAGGCCAGGAGGGCTCTGCCTTCATGAAGGGATTAATGTTATGCAGGTGTGTTTTCCTGATACCAAGGATGAGTTCAGCCTGATTCTTCTGTCTCAAGTACTTGCTTGCCCGTCCGCCATGTTATGCTAAAGCAAGAAGAACCTCCCCGCCAAGTGTGGCCCCTTAGCCTTGGAATTCCCAGCTTCCAAAACCATGAGCTTCCCTTTATAAATCTGTGGTATTCTGTTGTAGCAGCAGAGGACAGACTAAGACACCCCAGCACCCCTTGGTGTCAGTGCTTGGAGAGTGGTCACAGGACCCAGAGCGGGCTCACTTCCAAGACTAGCTGGGGATGCTGGTGGTCATGCTGCCTCCTGGTGAGAGCCATCTGTTTAGAATAAAACAACACAGGGAATTAGAACTGGTCGCTGAAGAGGGGACAACTGTTGAGGACATCAACTGAGCCCCTGAATCAGTTGTGCCTGAAGCTTATACCAAGGCTTTTCAGTTACCTATTTTTGTGGTGGTTTGAGTCAGTTTCAGTTGGGTTAGGTTGCCTTTCTGATTTTCTCACCTTCATGTGTAATTTTATTAGGGTTCCAGAATTTTAGTTACCTCCTATTAAAAAGAAGTTAACCCTATAAGCCCCATGAAAGACAAGGAGGTTAATGCAGTTATTGGTGGCCCCACTCCCTGCCCCCGAACATCCCTCATTCATCAGAAGCCTCAATGCAGAATTCTTGGCAGTCATTACCAATCATTTGGAGTTGGCTCCAGCTGAAGTCCATACTTCATCAAAGCTGACAAGACCTCCATCACTGCACTGGGAGTGGGAGGTGGCAGTCAGAGGACTGGGAAGATGGTTTAAATCAAAGCAGAAGATTAACTGCTAGTAACTAAAACTCCACTTTGGGGGCCCTTTTAGGACTACTCCCAAGCAGGCCCTGGCTTATCTGGTGGGCACTAGGTGATCACTGAGACAGGTGCAACTTTGATATGTTGGCTAAATCAAACAGTATGAATATTTAGTCCTGAGTTATTGCCAGGGTTGGCCTCAGGGGAGGGGCTCTTTGCAGCAGCGTCTGAGAGAGGCAAGTGTGGAGTTGTTAGCTGGCCCCAGGACGTAGGCATGGGCTGCTGACAGGAGAAGCCTGGCAGGTGTCATCTTTCCCCAGATGGCTGGACAGCCACACATAGCACCTTTGGGGACCTCAGCCCTGGTCCCACACCCGTTGGAAAAACTGGCCATAGCCCAGTGGATGAGCCCGGCCCATGTGCCCACTGGCATCTCAAGGCTCCCAGGGCTGCCAACTCTGAGCAGATCATGTTTTCTCGGGCAAAATGCTCCACAAAAAGTGCTGGTTCTTCCTAAGTTGGTACGTTTCTAATTCTGAAGCTGATGGATGCTTTTCTCACTCTCCCAGAACTCAAAATCAACTTGACATTTCTAAAATTACATTTTGAAGGGAATGATTCTATAAAGTGCACCAAGAGCCCATGCCAGCTGGGGAAAGAAGAAAGAAGGAAACAGAATGAGTTCTGGCTCCCTCCCTTAAATTTGTATATTTTTTATATATGAGCTGGGGGAGGGGAGAAGTGAAGAGAGGCTCACAGGGCCTCCCAAAAGGGCAGGTGAGCCTTCCACAAACAAGTGCTCTCTCAGTCTCCCTGAGGGTTCCTGCGCAAGGTGGTTCGAATGGGCTCCCAATGTGGGGAGAAGTGAGCTTGCCCAGGAAGAGAGTACAACACCCTTGTCTCCTTCATGCCAGAGACGGTCCATGGGCGGCTGCGGAGGGCCCCAAGGTGGGTCCCAGAGGAGGCCCCCTGGCAAGGCCAGCACACAGGCCACTTAAAAGAAGCAGGCTCCAGCTGCTTCTCCTTAAACTGGAGAGGTGGTCGAGGGTCTTTGTGTGAGCCCGGATCAAAACACATCTATCAAAAGGGATCAAGAGGCTGGCCAAGTGGACTGCAGATGGGAAAGGGAATTGAATCTTTCTTTTAATTTTTTTTTTTTTTTTACAAAAATGTCAAGAAAATTTGGGGAGAAAATACCTCCATGTGCAATTCTTTCCTCTTCTTTATATCAAGGCCTGTCCAACTACCATAATCCTCCTCTGCCCTCCACCCACAGGAAATTTGAAATGCAGCCTGTTAGTGTTTAAAGTAATCCATTCAAAATAGACAGACCCCACCCCTGTATCCCCCCCCCCACCCCAATACCCACAAGCTCTCTGGCTCCAGCCTGGAGAGAGCAGTCAGGCCCTCCTGCTTCCTCTCCTTCCTGCTGCTGCTGTGGGTCTCACCTCTGCAGACCAATGTGTCCCAGGATGAAACTATGACACCTTAGCCCGTGTGCCCTATTGGCTGCTTACTCAGCAATCATTAATCCCTTGCTTCCAAGGTGACTCCAGGGTGCTGATTGCTGGGGAGACAGATTTAGGGGGGACCTTGTTCTCTGGGGTTAGTGGCACCTACAGATAGAGGCAGATGCACAAAGCACAGCCAGGCAGAGCCCCGTCCTGGCCTCGCTGGAGATGGGAGAGGGGCAGGAGGGGAGTGCGAGTGCAGGGACTGAAGAATTGGTAGGACTCTTTCTCCAGGAGACCTGGAGGCTGCATTTGCAGAAAGTGCAGAGCACATGGGCTCTGGGGAGGCTCCTGAGGGGTGCACAGGTTTGTGACAGTGTCCCTAGGTGCAGAGGCCCTGGTTGGGTGGTGGCAGTCAGGGCTATGGCAAGTACTCCTGTGTGAGTGTGGTAAGGGTCACAGGCCAAGGCCCCAGTGTTGAACCTCACAGTCCACGAATGCCGGGCTAAGGAATCTGCTTAATGAGATTCTACCAAATGAGGATTCCCAGACAGACTAGGCTGGGGCTGCGCATGAGCTCAGTTACCTAAGCTCCGTAACATGCTGGTCTCAGCCCCATCTTGCCTGCAGGATCCTTTCCTGCCCAGAGAAACACCTCTCTCTAGCAGCTCCCATCCCCACCCCAGTCCTCCAAAGAGTCTTCTAGGATAGACACTGCTTTGGCCAGGCTGTTCCTTGAAGGCTTTCCTGTGTGTGTTTTAGGAGGAGGTCCCAGCAGCCCTTCCAGAGCTGGGCACGAAAGCAACAGGAGCCCAGGAGAGACCCCAGACCAGCCAAGCACCAAGAGCCAATTCCTGGTTAATCATTGACCACACCCCGACTCAGGGCCACTAGCTCATTGAAAAGGGTGTACTTGGACTTCTGTGGATGTGTATGGCCCTTATACAGCAGGTCACCTGTGACATAAAGAAGGGAGGAAAGGTGCCAGCTCTGGTGTCTTTAACAATGGTAGTTTCTGAGTCACTCCTACTCCCAGAGGTCAGACTGTTGCTCTCACTCCTGTCTGATCCTGCAAAAGCCTGATGGCATCTTCCCACCACCCCTGCCTTATCTGGGGGATGCTTGGGTTCCAGTCATTGGTGTTCAGGCTGCAGGTAGGATCCATTGTCCTCTTCTGTCCCTCCAGCCCTGACACCGTAGGGCCTCCCACAGCACAACACCGAGTCCCCACAACAGACTCCATGAGCTTTGCATGTCAAAGATCGTTTCTATTTAATTTTTAAAAAACGTCACAAGGGGCTCCAGAAATACATGCTTTTGAATTCCAGCCAAGAAGAGGACCAAGGAGACACTGGTGTCTGCAATATGGCCACTTTCCTTAGAAAGTCTGTGCAGCAGGGAGAAGCCCGGCTCCTCCACCAGGGCGGGAACCTGTGGACCACCAGGCAAGTGCTTTGGTTGGCCGGAGCTTTGTCACGAGCTGGCTAGAAGGTGCCCGGACAGGAAAAGAAAATCGTCCTGCAAACCCCCTCTAAACAGAGGCAGGGGGACAGGTGGCATGTAAGCTTTTCTGGTCTTTTGCCTCTGAGGCTGTAGGACATGGCATTGAAACCTGATACAACGTAGGTTCATGACTGGGACATGGATCTCACAGTAGCCCAGTGACACGATGGCCACCATGATAGGATGTGGGCAGGACAGCAGAAGCTACCTGGACACTGCTTCAAGACACTCCTGTGACAGGGAGAGCCACAGAGAGATACACTAAAACCCTTTCTACCAAATAAGAGTAAATAATTATACCAATATAAACAGGGCCTTTGACCCCTTCATTTTATTAAAATGGCACATAAATATTAAAACAGCATACTGAACACTTTACACTGCTGCTGGCCCCCAGGTCAGCGGCTGAAGAGCAGCTAGTGGGCTTCCTCCCGAAGGCTGCAGGCTCATGCGTTGAGCAATTCATGTTCTTTATCAGTTTTCCCAATAGCATCAGGATTTGATAGTGGGTCGAGGTCAGCGAAGAGGCTGAACCAGGCAGTCAGGTCTGAGGCAGCCTTCGCAGAGTCTGGAGAGAGAAGAGGAAACATCAGCAAACCCACCTTCTAAATAAATGCCCACCACTGCCACACCAGATGCAGGCGGGTCCAGAGTCATCTTGAGAAGGGAGGTGTTCAATGATTCAAATGCCCTTGCACTCCATCTCTAACAATCCTTAGGGAATTCTATGTGGCCCTGCCCCACTGGGTGGCTGGTTAGTTAACATTTCTGCACCTGAGCCTGAAGCTCAGTGAAGAATCAGCTCTTGTGCTCACCAGCCCCCCCACCTGCATCCCAGCTCTGCTGATAGCCACAGCCTAGGGAGTCTCTCAAAACGTCAGATGCTGCTGCTTCACTGCAGCCAGGAAATAGCACAGTTATTTCAGAAAGCAAGGGGCTTTCCAGTGTCTGCAGGAGGAATCTTTTCAAATCTGCTGGGTCAGCAGATTGATTACGGCCACTCTTTGCAAACTTCAAAGCAACAGGCCCAAAGGGTTGGTGCCCAGGCCCGGTGTCTTGTGTTTTCCCAGGGTTACTGCCTTCTCAACCCTCTCCTGTCAAAGGAGATGTGAGCACTTTTCTCCCAGGGGGCTCAGAATCCCCTCACCCCTCAGCTTCCCTGGAATACCCCCTCCTACTGCTCTTCCACCAGAACACCTGCCCCACCATTAAAGAGCCAAATTATTTCCCAGATGAGGAGAACACTTTCAAAAGAATGTCTCATGCAAGTGATTTTTAAACAACATGGGGGTTCTTTTTTTTTTTTTTAATATAAATCATTCCACATGAGAATCTAAGTTCATTGGCTTGGATGACCTGTACTTTTTTCTTCTTCAGCAGGTGGGAGTGTCAGAAGCATGAAGAAAATGTCTCTCTGATGGGTTATCCTTCTAGTTAAGAGCAGCTAGGAATGTGCTTGCCACCTGGCTGAAAAGAGTCTCAAAAAATACTGAGAGGACAAGTTGCTAAAAGTGATTAGTGATGGACAGAAGCAATGGGATTCTATCAATATAAACAGCGTTTTTGAACCTTTCATTATAATGGCACTAAAATGCTAAGGTAGTATAGGGATCAATTAACACTCCTGATTTTCCTCACTTTCTTTTTTTCCCCAAATCTCTTGGGGATATATCACTTTATGATAAGGTAGTCAAGGTATCTATTACAGACATAAAAGTACTATACCAAAACTTGTTTCTAATATGCAAGTTATTGCTATGTAACGTTAAATTGAATTCTACATGCAGTTAGACTTCAAAACACCAGGTTTATCTTGATGTGATTATCTCAGTCTGGAAAGAGCTTAATATAGCATGATTGAGGGACAAGGGGGGAATGCTTAACAAAAAGGGAGTAACTGGCCTTTCTTTTGTCATGTAAACAGGTCACACAAAGAAACTGTATGGGGCAAGACTGATTTAGGTGGATTAATCTGTCTCGACTCTTGATAAAGAGTATCAAGATATCTTAACGCTATCTCCAGTGAAAACACGCCACATGCTCACTTCCCCTTCCTCCTAACCTCCTCCGCAAAGGTCTTACAAGGTCCTCAGTGTGACCATGGCCCTGCTCCAAGGAGCTGGGTGTGACTGCACTTTGAGGTGACTCTCATGTTCCCCAGGCTGCCACTGTTGGAGACAAAACCAGGTGCAACTTATTTGCACAACACTTAAAAGAACGTCACAGGAACACTTGTTGATGGTAATGGAATAGACATTTCCTTTAACTTCCTGTGGTCAACAAAGAGCCGGTGGGTGATGACCAAAGAAACAGAGAGAGCTGCAGATACTGATGGGCTCTGATGAGCTGCAAGTCCTGAAGAGCAAAGGTTCTCTTGGGGGACGGGCACCTCTGCTGATGAATTAGAAATCTGAGCCATTCTGGGGAGCACTAATTAAATGCCCTATTAGTGGTGGGAAGGGTATGTCCGGTAGAGACAGCGAACTTCTGCAGCTTTTCCTTCCTTGATATTTCCACCCAGTCTTGGGGACCACCAAATCACATGTGACTAAATGCTTGATTAATCCACATTGGGTATAGTTTGATAAAGGATAGTAGGACATAAAGCCAGAAAAGAAAAGTTAGAATGTAATTTCTAAGATTATGCAAAACTCTCCATCTCATAGCTCTCCGTTGAGCCCTAGATACTCAAAGAGAAATTAGTAAAGAAATACAGAAAATAGGTTAGGCCACTGGAAAGGAAGGAGATTATCATTTCATGGGGATAAGACACCATATTACCTTTTACTGCAGAGCTGTTTTCATTTGGTCTGCTTGTCTTTGATGCTGGCCATGGAGTAGGAGGAGGATTGACCTTGCTCTCTGACCAGCCTAATGTTTAAAACCAGAGCACGTTAGACCTAGTGAAGAGGATTCATGGTGACCCACCAGTTCCTGGGCACACACATGGTTCTTAACCATGGTGGCCTCCAAAGGAAAGAGGAAGGTGTGACAGGTCCCTTCTCTCCTGTTCCTTACACTGGAATATGTTTGCGGGGAGAGGGGAAATGGATAATCACGCCCAATTCAAAAATATGAAAAACGAAGGAAAAGATTGGATTTTGAAAAGCAAACCAGAAATGGCTAAGGTAAAAGCATGTTTGCTTTGTAGCTTTATGCCTGTTTTTCTGTTCAAGTATCATCACTTTGTGATCATTCCAAAGATTACCAGTCATGCTCCAAGGAAACCAAGTGCCTTGTTTTTCTGTCACAAATGGGGAAAGCCTAAAACACAGATAGCATTAAATGACGCAACAAGACTTGTAAATTGCACATCTCAGCTTCCCTGATGATCCAGCCCATGTATTTTCTACAGTGCTAGTTTAAATTGGGGTATTTAATTAATACAGATAAATAAGGGACAAATATATGAGGGGGAAGGAAAGTCCTCTTTAACTTTATGCCTTACTCTGATAGTGGCATTTGGTTTGTGTAACCACCCAGTGTTCTGTAAGGCCCTTGAGCCCTGCCTGCCTCTGAATGATTAAGAGGCATTCAACACTTCCATTTTAGGGGAAGCAAACTCTGTTCCCCAAAAGCATTTCCTGTCACAGCATTTACCTGGATGTTTAGACACGTCTCCTATTTAAATCTTTACCATGCACCTCTGCTTTAATTCTTTATGTGTAAGTCCTGTCTTCTCAATGAGAAAAGGAACTTTTTCATCAATCTTCTTCCAAATACTTAATGCAGCACAGGGAGATTAACTCTACTGTTCATTCTCACTGTAAAATGTAGACCCTCAGATGATGCATCACTGTTGGGACCATTGTGCTTAAAACTGCAACCTTTTACTGAGATGCTCTGTTTTTTTAAAGAGAAGATTTTGTGTCTCATAAGCCTCTCAAGAAAGATCATGTTTGGGTAGCAGAGTTCAGATGAGGCAGAGAAACCAACTGCTAGGATAAGAACGCCACTTAGCATTTAAAAATTACAGCATTTAAAGGTATTTGTTCCCCCTGGTACCCTAAGATTGGGACCTTCCATAGGACTTAATTACAGCATTATACTATATTTATTACTTTGCATTTTTGTCTCATCTCCTAGCATCCTGAGCCCCTTGAAGCCAGGCAGCATGTACTACTCATCTTTGAATTCTTTAGTGTAGTGCCCTGCCTGGTATACAACGGGCATGCAAATACACAACTACTGAATTAACAAACTATTAAGCTACTCTTAAACTGTGAGAAGTACACTCATGAAGCATTGTGAGATGCTCGTTTTAAGAGATGGCAAAGCAGTAGCTGGCACCCAGTATATAATGCTCATTGGCTGAATTATTTCCTTTAAGGCAAGTGACATACAGACTTATTTATGAAGAGAAACCAATGAGTAAGGAAACGGGTGGCCTGTAACATATTTACTGGGTCTAACTCGATAAAAAGGGCTTGAAAAGGCACTGTCCTCCACTGGAAAGGCATTTGAACATATAGGTAACATCATTCATAAACAATCCAAAGCACCAGATTTTAAGGGAGCCTTCTGGGATGATGGAAATGTTCTCACACTGCCCTGCAGTGATGGTTGTACAACATAAAGTTGCAAGCAATACTTGAACTCTTCTCTCACAACTGGCAAATTTTACAGCATATGAAATATAGTTCAATCAAGCAGTTTTTAAAATGACCAGTATTTGGTGTAATCCAGGAATAATACAACCTTTCTGGTTCCTAGAAAACTGGTCCATGAGCATTTTCCTTCTAGACCCAAATCATGTAAAAAAGTGGTAAATGCAGAAAGTTGAAGTTGTGGTTTCCATGTGTGCCAAATAATGCCAACCAAGGAAAAGCTGGGAAGGACTGAATCTAACTAGGTAACTGTCAATCCTGCCCTGATACTAAATGTCCTCAAGACCCACCTGTGCTCCACAGAGCCTGTGCCACCTTTCCACCAACACCGGTGGCCTGGCCTCATCTCTCAGCACATTGGTTCTCAGAGTGCTATACCCTTACCAGCAACATGGACATCGACTATACACTGGTTAGAAATTCAAGTTCATAGGCCAATGCTGACCTAGTGAATCAAAATTCCTGTGGGTGGAGCCCAGAAAAACTGTTTTAACAAACACTAGGTGACTGTTATACAAGTCAAAGTTTGGGAAACACTGGTTTATATGGTCTTTATATGGTCTCCTGGGTCACCATTTGGATTTGAATCCCAGGAGATCTTTCAGGCCAGTGCCAGGGCATAGATAGAGGCCCACCTAGGAAACAGAAGGGCCCACTTTAGGACCCCACTGGCCCAGGAAGCTGAATCGAAAGCCTGCAGCTTTATACTCTTTGATCCCGCCATGCTCTGAGTTCACGGAGGCCCACATTGCAGAGAGAGCTTGAACTGACTCAAAGACAGGTGAATATAGAAGTCACCCCTCCTTGATCTCTGATACAGTGGGAATGCAACAAGATAGCTCTTCCCATTTCAAAAATATGTGCAACATTTACTTTCAAAAATGGTTGCTGAGAATATTGGAAAAGAGGTAGATTCAAAGCACTGTATTTTTCAAATTATGAAATGGAGAACATTCCTAAAAGGAGATAGGGATCAATTTACATGTCAAAATGGAGCTCACCTCTCATTACGTAAGGGACAAGTTCGTGAAAAATTATAAATAAATACATGCCTGTCCATCAAGTCATACTTAAAAAATATCAGAAATCCAGCATTACTTACAGGGTGATAATGGGAGATTCCACCATAGAGAAAACTATAAACTTCTAACTGAAGACCTTCGTAACTATGGATTTTTGATATGACTCACCTAAACGCTCATGAACCACACAAGCAACATCTAGAATCCATAGATTTGGGAGACTTCTCTGCAGCAGAGGATAAAAAGTAAGATGAGCCTGAAGACTTCCCCACTTTGGGAGCGAGAAGGTGGGGACAGGATATACTCCAGGATTTTCAAACACGCAGGGCACATCACTCCCTTTCCCCAGTTTGCCAAGTCACATTGTGTTCTCGGAACAGTTACTAAGCATCAGCCTAACAATTCAACTCTGTGTGCATGAAGGGATAAAGCAGGATGGCTGTGACACTTTTTTCTTTTTTTGAAGCAAATTCTAAGCTCAGCTGCAATTTTAAACTCACTCATATCACTTTGGAAATGATTTAGGGGAAGGGTGCAATGAGGGTAATTACGGTTGGAATGCCAAGCCAGACTTCAAATGTCTTGGTTTCTGTCAGGAAAAAAATACGCTATTTAAAGAGAACTTAGCGTTGCTAATATTCCCATAATTGCCATCAACTGTTCTCTAGTTGGTGTTAGTTGGCTGAGGTGTTTTTAACAGGGAGGTGTGGCTAGAAAGATGTCAGAGGAATTCTGTCAGGCGGGGGGCCGGTGAAGACTGAGATCCTGGGGCACAGAATTGCCTGAACAAATTCACTCTCCTACTCTCAGGATCCTTTGATATGCCAAATGTGCTACCCATTTGCACGAAATGCATATAAAATTTTATTAGAGCAACCCTACCCCCTTTACTTAAATGAAGGAAAATATAAATCAGCCAGAAATGACACTGGCCATCCAGAGTGGCAAGGAAGTCAAATCCCACCACCCGGAGGAGTGCTCTGCTGTGAATGTCTTCACTAGCCGGCAAAGCCCGAGCCTGGGCTGGGCTGGACACCTCTGAGCTGGGGTTGGGAAGGTGGGACTGCTGCAGCCACCGTGGCCAAGCACCCTCCTCCCAACCACACTCCCCTCAGCCCGTTTTGATGCCTGCAAGGGGTGGATCAAAACTCTTGCCTCGCTTGGCAGTTGTACAGGTAAAATGGACCCTGTAGGAGAAAGCTGGTAGTACAGAGGCCCCTCTAAGAATCTCAGCTAAATCCGGGATTCTGTATAGCTCAGCAGACTACAGAACTAACCCCTGAGGGCATCATCCTTAAGGAAGCACAGTTTAGGATTATTTTCCTTTAACTCAGTGTCATTTGTCACTTGCTCTCTCCGTCCCTTCTAGTCTGCCATCCACCCCCCATCCACCTGTCCATCCACTGAGGACCTTTTGAATATCTACTGTTTTCCAGGCGCTGAGCTATGTTCTAGAAATATGACAGTGAACAACACAAGTATGGATCTTATACCCATGATAACCTACAGCAAGAGGTAGAAAATGAAATCAGTTTTACAATAAGACGTGAGGAATGATTAAGTATGAGGTGTGATGGGCGTGGGGGACTCCGGAAGGGTCCCTGCATGAAGGGATGAGAACTCAGCCTCCAGGTGTGTAGCTGAGGGGTGTGCTCCAAGGAGGGGGCCAGCACGTGCAGAGGCTCCAAGGGTGGGGGACAGTAGGTACACTGATGTTCCCCAGCGGAACAAAGCCATGAAGACACGCTACACAGAGGTGCGGGAGGTGTGGGGTGGTGCAGAGGCCAGGCCAGGGCCAGGAGGACCTTGTAAACCATGCTGAGCAGTCAGACCTCACTCAAATGTCAATACACTGCAACAACTTGGCAAGTCATGAGGCCTTCCTGGGGTTCCTTGATTCTGTCATCTGTGAAATGGGGGTGGTGTTGGTCCTGGTTCCTTTGGGAATGCTCTCAGCAGGCATAGAACACAGGCTGCTTTGGGCTGAGAGTGCCTGTTCATTCAAACTATAAAGGCACCCAAAGTCTTTACATGATTCCATTTGAGTACTGGGCACTGGGAATGTCAGTCACCTGGAGCCAGGATAAGCCAGGGATGGAAAGAAGTGAGCTCTGCTGAAGGAAAGGTGAGTTTGATACAACCCAAAGCCTCCTGTTACGTTAGTCTTAAATGGAAACCCTTCCAGATGGCAACAGCATCTTAGGACAAAAGAATATCCTGAGGGAACAGAAGGCTGTGTGTTTTTGAGTATCTGGAACCAGACTCCTAACTGTGGTTTGCAGTATCCCAAATTAAAAGCTGTCCTGGTGCATTTATTTTGAGCAGCTGGTAATCTCTCCAGTATCAGTGTCTACTTCTAAATTAAGTTTTGGCTCCTGGTGGAGAATCGAAGAGACTGTTGACTATGAGGCTCCATCCTTGCATGTCTCCAGCCAGGTGGCGTCTGGCTGGCTCTCCTACTCACGCCAGCCAAGAGGCCTCAGAGGGCACACTTTTCTCATCACCGTGTGACACAGGGAATCCCAGCCCCAATCGTGCTGATAACTTCAGAAATTCCTAGAAATTCCAGCAAAAATTAACTTCTTCAAATTTTCAGCACACTTGACCCTCGGTGTTGTCCTTTGGTTCTCCTAGAGCAGGCCTCCTCAAACTTTTTAAACAGGGGGCCCGTTCACTGTCCCTCAGACCATTGGAGGGCTGGACTGTGGCCCCGGGACGGGATGAGATGGCTGCTAAGTAGGACAGGCGGTGGCAGCAAAAACACCTGGCGGGCTGGATAAATGTCCTCGGTGGGCCGCATGTGGCCTGCAGGTCGCAGTTTGAGGACACCTGTCCTAGAGCTTAAGGTAGGAGGGAAGGCAGATGTGACTGCTATGCCCTATAGCCTTCCTCTCTGCGTCCCAGTCCCAGAGGCCTGCGGGCAGAACAAGGAGACAGGAGGAAGGCAGGGGAGAATTTAGGGAGATGGGGAGGGAAGAAACAGGAGAGATGGAGGAGGAGGAGGCAGCAGGGCTGCAGAGGGAGGCTCTGTCCCCAGCCCCTCACAGGAGACTCAGCATGAATGTGCCAGAGTGAACGTGTAGACTATGGGCTATTGGGCGCATGTGATTGTGATTTCCTGGGACAATTCAGTTTCGAATGCTCCACTCTGTAGCATCCCTCGGCCATTGTGAGGACAGGGACTCTGACTCACACACCCACAATGCTTCTCTGACTGCCTCGGTGTCCAGGTCCCTGATTGTGATGACGATGCCCAGGTCACGCTGGTGATTGCACATCCTGCTTCTCTGGCAGCTTCCAAAGCGAGGCCTGCGGGGCCCTCCTGGGGAATCACTGCCTTTTTCCATCAGAGACACTGAACCGAGAGGCCACGAAGGGTGATGGTGAGAGGCAGGGACTCCTGAGTCAGCCTCCTCCCTGGGTGTGATCCTAGGCACACTGCTTAGCTGCTCTCTCCTGCTTCCTGGGCTATAAAATGGAGGTGACGACAGCAGCTTCCCGGGAAGGTGTGGTGAGGATCCAATGAGCTGCTGTGTGTCAGCAGCATGCAGGGCAGGGCCCGACAGTGCACGCCACACCGAGTGCTGGCTATTGTCATTTACCACCTACAAATGCAAATCCACGGAGTAACAATTTTGTATCTCAGCTTTTCTGAAGTGGGGAATGACCCAGGAAATGGGAAGAGGACAGAAGGATAAGAAGTGGGGTCACATACTTCATTCTGCAGATGAGACAGTAATGGCTCAGAGTGCTGGAGGGGCCTGCCCACCCACTGCAAGGTGCAGAGGGGTGAGGGGCTTGTGGGACAAAATCAGGTCCTAAGTGCCCTCCCACTGTCTCACTGGTCTGTGCTCTGGTCTGGCTGCTGGATTGTTCCAGTGGTTTATTGAATGGGTCTTTGAGATGATCTGATTGATTAGGGGAAGCAGGTGGCCTGCTCAACACGGCCAAAGTTTAACAATTATTATTAAACTTTTATGTACATGTAACTACCCAGGTTATAGTTAGATTTTCTAGGCCAGAGATGTAGTGAAAAAAGTCTTGGGCCACAACATTCATTCATCCTTTCCTCTTTCTGGGGGAGCTGGGAGAGGCCTGGTAGAAGCAGAAAGCGTGGGTATGCTTTGGTCACATGATCAGCCTGGAGTTAGAGAGCCTGTCTTTATTTGTACCACGTTTTGAAGGTTGTCCAAACTGGCAGAGGCACCAGGGCTAGAACCTGGGCTGCACCTGCCAGGAATGTGTGGGCTGTTGCTTTCAGCCACTTAGGTTTACCTTGTCTTCCCTATCATTTCAATTCCACAGACATTTGATGGGTAGTTGTTTATATGCAAGGAAACTTGCTACTAGATAGCTCCTTTAATAGTGATCTTGATAGAACCCCAGCCGAGGAAAGGAAACTTTTAGCTACCAGAATGATCCATTTAAATTGTAAATCAGATCATATCTCGTTGGCTCAAGATGCTGTGATGGTTCCTAGTCTCACTTGGGCTAGAAAAAGGCCTATGTTCTTTCAATAGCTGTGAGGCCTTAAGCGGCCTCTGACAGCCTCTTCCAGTCACTCAGTTGGTGCCAACCATGGTGTACCTCCCGCAGACCCCCGACCACACCTGGCATGTCCTCATATTAGTGCCCACTTTGTGAGGGCTGTTCCTGTAGCCCACATGGCTACTTCCCATCTCCTGTAAGTGTCTGCTCAGCAATCATCTCCCCAGTGAGAACCGTATTCAGTTCTGCAGTCTGACCTACCCTGCCAGCCTTAACAGGCCCTGTCCCCAGCTCCACATTTTCCTTTTCTTCTTTATATTTTGTTTATTTATTATGCTTATGGTTCATTGTCTGTCTCTTCCCCATTAAAATGTGATTTCAGGGCTGCAGTGAACCTTGCCTATTTTGTCCTCAAATCCCCAGCACCTGGCATACAGAGGGACTCCAGAAATCTGTGGTGAATGACTGAGACACTTGCCATGGTGCCGGCAGGATGGCGACCTCGCAACCTCACATGAAATTCGGTTTGCCCGAGGACTGCGCGGCCTCCCTTTGTAGAATCTCTTTCCCTTTCCACAGAATGAGCTTCTGTTTCTGTCTTCCTGTTGGAACGCCTCCTTCCTTAGCCCTGAGTGTGGTTTGGTGCCTCTCCCTTGCTCTTGGGGCAAGGCTGACGGGCAATTCCCCATGGCCACTGTCTTCATCAGTGGTGCTGTCAGGCGTAGTTCCAGGAGCCCTAAGAGTGGGCCTGAGCTGAGCTCTGCTCAGGAAGAGGGCGTGAAGCTCTGACTCCTTGGTTATCTGTGGGCATGTGCGGACTCTCAGAGCAGCTGATACTCAGCCACCTGGCTAAGTGGGAACACTGTCGCTCTTGTGTTTCCAAAGCTGGGGGTCTGTGTGGGGTTGATTCTGCAACATGGCTGGAGAGTTTTCAGTGGCCCTAAGTTATGGGCTGAGGCTCCTATCTTAGCACCTGTGGTTAGCACCTCCACCACAGGTGGGTGGTGAAACTCCAGTCAGTTGGCAGCATGGCTGGTTTGGAGTTCCAGCGAAAGAGATGCTGAAACTCAGGGTGGAGAAACATTTTTGGATTTCATTTATCCTGCTATCTTGAACTCCGTTACTGCAAGTAAACAAGATGGCTACAAAATAGGACTCACAAAGGAAGATAAAAGGAGTCATGTACTTATAACAAAGAGGGGAAGACTTTTTTTTGTCTTGCCCACCAGCTCCTTGTCCATGATCTCATCTCCAAAGACCTGAGGTTGTAATAGCCCATAATTACTTAATCACTTAGCTCCACTGTTTGTTCTCAGCCTTAGGTGCTAGAGGTAAACATGTTGTCCATAAAGGAGACAGCCTAAATTCATACTAAAAGAGTTTCAAAACTTCTTCATAGTGATTCTCCTCTTACAAGACAAGTTACATAAAAGGAAAAAAAAAAGTGTTGAGATACCAGAAAGTGGTTTCCTTCCTGAGGTCTGTGTGTTTAGAAACCCAAACTTCTGAACTTTAAATTTCAACCTGAGTTTTTATTTTTGCACTGTCAACCACCGTGCTTCCCTTAACGGCAATGCTCTGATGGCACCAGACTCGACGTGCTCTGAACACCTAACTGATGCTGCAGACCCCTTGCCATCAGTGTGTGAACTGTTTCTGATGGGTTGTATGTTTTAGGCAGAACAGAAGAGCTGAGCTGGGGGGATCTTCAGGGCAGGTTAGGTCAGGACAGAAAGGGAGCCAGAGCAAGTGCGAAGTAAAACTCAGTGTGACAAAGAGTGAACAGGGCAATGTCAAAAGCACCCAGGAAGAGAGCCTGATCTCGGGAGTGTGGAGAACTCAGGGTGGTCGCCAAGCCAACAGGGAGCAACCTGCTCCTCTAACATGCCACAAGAACATCTAAAAGCCAAGCAAGACAGTCCACCGGAGAACCACCCCGGAACCCTCTACTGACAGACAGGAAATGTTAACACAGGGGGAAGATCATGAAAAGGAATATATTTTAAATCCTGCAATGTATCTTGAAGTTGGAATATAATTCGGAGACCAGCTAAAAAAGTCACTGGACTATAAGATAAAAATACAGAAAACAAAGAAAGAAGAAATATGCTTTTGCATTAAACAAAAAAGAATGAACAAACAAAAAAAGCCCATTTCAATCCCCACAGTACCTACCTGGTAGGGAGGCCTGTAAGTCTTTCATGTTTTGGTCTAACAGTTGAGAAGGAAGAAAGCCTGAGCCCATGTGAGGCTTGGGGTCCGGCTCTCCCGAGGCTGCCGTCGGTGCCGGCTCCTTCAGTTGGCCGTCTCCAAACACGGCCGCCCACTCCTTGCTGAACTCGCCCTCTTCCAGAGAGGAAGCGTTGAAGATCTCATTCAACAGCAGCAGGTCATCTCTGTCAGCACCTTCGGGTTCCAGGGCCCCGGCCACTGGGCCCAGGCAAGCTGATTGAAGTGACAGAGCAGAAAACATCAGCACCGAGGGCTCCAGCCCTCAGGAAGAAAGGCTGTGGGGGCTGGGGTGGGGCAGACGGGTGATGGCTAGATTGAAAAAACAGTCAAAATATACATTCATCCCATGATCTGAAAAGATCTCAGAGTTAAATTTCTACTTTCTGGGCTCCCTGCTGCCCCCTCTTCCAAGACAAGTCTAGTTTCTAAACATTGAGTTTTGGTTTTTCTTCAATATAAAAGCAAATTAACCCAAATGTTTCTCAGACATGCAACAAAGCCAAGATGGAAAGCATGCTGGAGAGCTTAGTTCCTTGCTTGTATGGCTTCCAGAATCTTCCAGGCAAGTCCTCAATCCACACTGTCTGGGGAATAACAGCAGTGGGCCATGTGGTGGCCCATCCTGCCACCTAGGCTCCCTGAACCAGGGTAAGAGGGGAGCAGAGGGTGTGAGGAAGGCTGATGATCTGCGTGAAGGCAGCAGTGACAGAACTGCAGGGAAAGAGGACAAATCAAGGAATGGTCCCGGGGAGAGCTTCCTAGACCAGAGGCAAAGCTCTGGAGGGGGAGCCCCGGCTCCATGCTTTTTTTTTGCTGTGTGGCTTTAGCAAGACTCTTAACCCCCATGAGCCTCTATTTCTCATGTGTAAAGTTATAATGCTAATAACACCCATCTCACAATATTGCCAGGAAGACCAAAAGAAATAACCTTAAACCTACCAGTCTGTCCAGAAGGAAGACTTCCAATAAGAGAATCATCCATACTATATGAACATCGACAAAATACTGAATATTGAGTACAAGTGGAATGGGACTATTACTACTATTGAAGTTTTGTACCAAGACCTTTCATTGAGTTTCCTACTTATTTTGAGAACCAAGTTCTGATGGTTTCATTCACGGAGGCTTTGCTGTGGTATCTAATGGCCATTTGGAAATTACAAACATTTTTGTTGTTCAATTATAAAGAGAAGGAAAAGAAATGATTTATATTTTTTCTGAGCTGCACTTTAATTCTGCTAGCATCCTATCTGATGAGATTACCAGGTTTTTCTCAACTATCTAAGGTAATTAGTAAGTAAAGCCTTTTTAAATAAAGCTTTTCTGAGTTGACTTTCCTGGATCTGTTTTCAAGCAGATTTTACATAAATATCTGAAAGATGAAGGGGATTTTTGATGTGCTGAGCAGACTGGCTATCAGTCAGGGAGGGGAGGAGACTAGTCACTCTGCTGTCACTGTGGTTTAAAAAGTGGCAAAACATCACTCCCATTGGACCACTCTTATTGTCTGTCTTATCACAGAGGTTTCATCAAGACACAGCCTGTAGGTGTTGTGGGAGAGGAGATAGGGAAAATGGCATTTTAAACAGGCTTCTGGAGACAGTGCTGTGGTCTCTAGCGTAGGGTGAGCATCGGAGCCACCTAAATCGGCACATGGTGGGTGAGGGAGGACTGGGCAGGCATGGTGGGCGGCAAAGGCAGCAGCCCAGGGAAAGCAACACTCTTGGTGTCAGGGTATCTTCATCAACACCTGCGTCTGAGGGTCCCCTCCCCCTCTTGCTCTCTCTCCCCATCACCCTTCTTATGTACATTAACTTCACAGATCTCCCAGTGCACTGTCTGCTTTCAGCTGGGTCTGCAATGCCCAAACACTTTCTCCTGATTTACTTTTGGCCTGACTGAAAGCAGATGATTGCTGAACCAAACCCATTTCATTGGAACCAATTCAAATCGATGTGTAGACCCTGGAGGAGCTGATGACTTTAACTGTGCCTGGGGAGTGATGCACTTCCTCCCACAGTCACTTTACACGGCCCTTCACCGCCCCCAAGCCCAGGACCTGGGAGAAGCATCACTGCTTCAGTCTGGGGAAGTCTTCCATCCAGGGAAGACCATTATTCCCAGCACATAAGACACTCTCCAAGCCTTCCCAATGTATCTCCAGACTGTGAACGGTCTGGTTTCTACTGTTCAGGTTTGGGGCTTGGGCACTGATGTGGACTTCACTGACTTCTGCTAACGCAGTGTCCCTTCCCTCTTCTTCTTTAGGTTTTCCCTGGGGGAAACACCTCCACACGATCCTGGGGAGACATCACTGGAGATGCCTCAGCACCCCCGTCCCAGGGGAAGGTGGGCTGGAGGCTGACCAGAGCCCATCCCTCAGGCCACCATGACCAACAAGGGTGTGCACATGCTACAGGCGTCCTGAGTTTGGTATCGGGAAACTGGATAGAAAAGGCTCTGTCTTTTGCTGGGATTCCAAGTTCTAAAGATGCAGAGTTGAGCCTTCCAGTGATGATGAAGCCAACACATAGTGTGAAATGGCCTGAAGAGCTGGAGAGAGAAGCCTGGCCACACCGTCTAGGCCCCAGAGCCAGCCTTGCCTGAAGCCAACCCACACTGCATGTCCTTAGTACACAGATCAATACATTCTTTGTCTTTAAAAAAATTTTAAAGCTGGACTATTTTGAGTAGGGTTTCTCTTATCACTTGCAGCCAAGAGATTCCTAATACTGTACCCTATCCAGCTCAGATATTGTAGGGGTAGGTATGAGAAAAGGATCCATGGTGAGGATATTGCTTCCAGCCAGTACTGAACCCCCATTTTGCCTATGCTGCGGCCTACCATTGAAATTAGCTTTGTTATTTAGCATCCTGGTTATTCAACAGTTAACAGGCTGCACGATGAACATTTTCTCTTTTAAGAGAGCTTATTACTTAGCTAAGAGCAATGAAACTGGCACTGACTTGACCCATAAAACACGGAAACCTCCCAATTATTGCACTGATAATTAAGGTGCTTGAAATTACTACACATGACTCGTAAGACAATCTTAATTACAAGTAGAAAAGGACAGGTTTAGGTCTATAACCAGTCAAGTTGAGACTTGAGAACTAACTCTCGTCAGTTGGCTCTTGAGACTCACGCTATCATTTTCTTTGAAAGTAATTCAACTCAATGAAGAGAAAACAAGGATACACGTGGACATCTGATAAGCTCTTTGAGAGAAGTCCTGGTAGGACTGACATGGCTGGAGCCAGTGCTTCCCCCAGGTGGATGAGCCAACCTGGCTGCTGGGGAATGGTGCCCCGGCCTGCTTTCGTATTAAAAGGATGAACAAAAAGTTGTGGCGCTCACAGGTGCCAAACCCACAGAGGCTATTCTGTGCATGAGTGCAAGTCTCCTGTACTCCCAGGCATCCATGTTTACTTTCTTATCAGATAACCCAACCACAGACGCTACTTCAAAAATAAAATCCAGCAGACATGACGTACTCACACCCTCACCTCTCTGTCTCCAACTCCATGACCCGTCCTGCGTTCCCTCTCCTTTCTGAGACTACCCGTCTCTGTGCCTTCCCCCTCCTCCCGGGAGCCTGCTCTGCTCCCACTATTACTCAGGTCCAGCATCCTCAGTCTCTCAGTCTCCAGGGCTTCCTTCCCCTGACCTCAGGGCATGTGTATTGATCCCAGCAATAATCAGTCTTCACTGGACACTGCTGTCTGCTCTCCTCCCACCCTTTCAAGTCACTGCTCTGGTTTCCTTTTCCTTCCACAACCACACTCCACACGTTGTCTCCACTCTTCTCAGTTGCCTGTAATTAAGTTCCTGCCTCTACCCTACACTGAAGTGGCTTTCTTGAACGTGACCAGTGAGATCCCTGTGGCCAGTTCCAATACACTTTGCTCAGGCCCAACCTCTGTAGCATTGTGCATTGTTGCCAGAATGTTGCTTGGCTCTGGAAATGCTGTCATCTCCTGGGAATCTTGGATGACCTCCTGCTATGTCCTTGACAATACCTTCTCTGCTGCCTCCTCCTACTCTGGTGACCCTTACAGTTCATCCTAAGCATCATATTATCTCCCTTCCCTACATTCTCTATTCTTGTGACTCCAATCTTGCCTCAGAAGATTCTCAAATCTCTTATCTCCAATTCCAAGCTTTTTCTTGAATTTTGATAATAAACTCCTGCCTAGGGCTTCCGTCAGGGTTTGTCCACTGGCAAGGCTGCTGGTTACTGTGTGTCTTTGCTTGGTCCATGCTGTGGTTTGCAGATTTGTCCCCTATAAAACGCATGCTGAGATCTAATCCCCCTATGTGTGATCCGTAGAGTCTCTAAGATGTGAATGGGTCTTCAGGGTTCTGTCCTCATGAACCGATCACAGGAATGGTGCTGGTGGCTTTATAAGAAGAGGGAGACCTAAGCTGGGATGCTCAGCACCTTGTCACGTGACATCCTGCGCTGCCTGGGACTCTGCACAGCGTCTCCATCAGCAAGAGGGCTCTCATCAGATGCAGCCCCTTGACCTTGCATTTGATAAGCCTCTAAAGCTGTAAGAAGCAAATTCTTTTTCTTCATAAATTACCCAGTTTGAGGTATTTTGTGATAAGTAACAGAAAAAGAAGTTAGTCTGGCTGTGAGATGACTTACTCAGAAAGCTTCAGGGGCTCCCCGACTGCTGCGGAAAGTAGCACTGCTCACAGTGATGGCTGGGACCTCCGCAGTCATGGGCGAAGCAGCCCCACCCGCAGTCCTTCCACAGGGCCATCTGGAGAGCCTACTACTCAGCAAAACCCCTCTGCTTGCCATTGTTCAATTACGTTTCCCTGTCTTCCTATCTGGGAACCTGCTGTTTTCTCCCCATAGGAGGATGGATAAACACACACACACACTATATATATATATATATATACACACACACATATATATACACACACATACACTGCAACTAAAATGGATCTTAGAGGTCATTTCCCCTAACTAATCTACAGATAAAGATACCCAGGTCACATGGCCCACTCCATCATTTAATTCATTAATTACACGTAATCTGGTTGGGGACCCCAGACTCACAGTCAAGGTGTTTTCTCACTGTCCCACCTTGCTTTTTCCCCAGAAACTACTAAGGCACTCACATATAAATTAGTATTTGGGGGGCACTGTGCAGGCACCATGGCAGAATGGCTGAGAGGGCACATCCACTCAGCTTGTTTGCCCTGCATGGCCTAAGGGTTCAAAAATGAAAACCTTGGACCCTGGGAGAACGTCCCGTAGGAGAACTAGTCCTGAGCCAATCAGCAGTATCTGTGTGAAAGCTCCTGTTCGGAGGGAGCTAGCTCTCTGAAGTTCAGAGTGTGGGAAACTGGTGACAGCTCACCCGGGTAGTATTTTTGAAATCATACTGAGTTTCATGACCTCAGCATAAATTAGGAACACAGAAGATGGAAACAGAACTGCACAGACTGAAAACAAGAGCACAGAAAAACAAACAGATAAATGTCACTTGGTTTCCCTTCGTCTGCGTGTGAAGCAGGAAGACTCCTTCATGCTGGTTTCTCCCTGGTCCCCACTCTTGACGTTATGACTCATGGTAAAGGCCATACCATCACGATGCAGATGAAAAACCCCAAACACCAACTCTCTCCCCATATCACCCAGAAGAGAGTCAGGGGAAAAGGTAGGTAGGAAACCACCTTACAAAAATTGCTTACAAGAAAAAAATGATCCTTATTATAAAAGGCTCCGGTAACGAATTGTACCCATTTCGAATTTAAGAACACTGATTCTAAAAAGTCCCCTCTGCTGAAAAGAGAGACTATAATAAGAACAGATGGGAGGGAGGAACCACTCCTACCCACTCTCTGGGAGACAAAAGAGAAACCAACAACAAATAAACAGAAACCAAACCACAGTGCCAGACCCTGAGTGGTCACCAAAAAAAGACTTCTGAACGAGCCTGGTGCCTTCTCCTCTGTTGCAGTACAGACTGAGCAGAGGGGTACTTTTTCTGGAAAACATATGACCTGGGACAGGGGTAGATCTTTATAGAAATCTTTATAGTGGTAAGTCTATACTGAACATGACTGACTCCATGGTGATCATAAGAACAGGATTTGGTTTTAAAAATGTACCATTATTTTTTATTTTTATTTATTTATTTTTGAGACAGAGTCTCACTATGTTGCCCTTGGTAGAGTGCTGTAGCATCACAGCTCACAGCAATCTCATACTCTTGGGCTTAATTAAGCAATTCTCTTGTCTCAGCCTACCAAGTAGCTGGGACTACAGGTGCCCACCATAATGTCCAGCTATTTTTTTGTTGCAGTTGTCATTGTTGTTTAGGCGGCCCGGGCCAGGTTTGAACCCACCACCCATAGCTCCGTAACCACTGTGCTATGGGCCATTATTATAAAAATAATAAATACCATTATTTTTTTGAAAGGACTAAAACCAGCAATACATCCCAGGATGTGGGAGGCAGAAAAGTTTATAAGAAAAGACAATAAAGCTTAGTACTAGCCACTTTGTATGTGAGGAAGCAATCACATCCCTAGGCAGTAATATATGGATAATAGCAGGAGACAGTTCTGAATGACTTGGGAAAAACTAGGCAGAGAGATAAACATGAATGATGGCTCTGAGTTAGTTTCTCACTCAAAACTCTGAGCTGGATGAGCTGGCATTCTGATATGTGACCAGAATTTAGAATCACAGGTCTGGAAATAGTAAGTAAGGAAGTAGCAGAAGACAAACATTTTAGTTATAATATGAACTATTAAACTTTTTAAAATTGACTCAATTAGTCAAGTCCTAGAGAAGAATCTTTTAGGTAAGGCCCAGTTCTGAGATGCAGGTGAGCTGAATTCATTGAACTCTCTTCTGTATTTTAACACCACTTTTTAATTCTGTTACCTGCTAGTTATTTTTCTTAACCCAACTTTGAAGAACACAAGGACCTGTTATAACTCATGAATTGAGGTTGGATTGTCACATGTGGTCGCAGGCAAGTTCAGAGTCTCTTTCAAGTATCTCAAAAGGTCACAAGTTTCTTTTTCACTGAAAACATTTTTATAAACTGTGGTCAAATGTTGGTTTTCCATCATATTATCTATTTAGTAGGAGAAAACAAATTTCATTCTGATACTGAATGGGACTGATTTTCTGAGCAATGGCTCTTTGAGAAGAGACGCATTGCTACTGTCACAGGCAGTCTGCTTCTGATGACATACTACTGTAGGCATCGTTTATCTAACAGAATCATCACTGGGAGAGAACTGGTTCCCAAGCAACAGGGTGCTAGAGCTTATAGCCCCCAAGTCCTATAAAGTCAGCTGTCCCTAAACTAAGCTCTTTTTATTTCTTGACTGTTTAATGTCTTGTATATTGTAATCAGCATTTTCATTTAGGATTGAGGCCTTCTGGCAGTTTTCCAAAGGGCACACATTTTGAAGTCAACACATTAATGCGTGTTGTTCTTTTTAGTCACTACGAGTTCTGTGTGCACGCAGAGAAAATTTTTATGCTAGTGGCTGTGCTAATATATAAGCTGCAGCTACGCTGTGGGTTGACAATAGAGAAGAAGCAGACGGTGGGGAAGTGTGGCTTGTGCCTGAAGAAGGGCTTTGTGGGTCGGCACTGATAAAGTGAATGGAGAAATTATGTGACATTACATTTAATTTGTTAATCAATATATCTGATTGAGAACAAATACAGATTTAGGGGAAAACACATTCAGACTCCTATCTTTAGAATTCAATTGAGTGCTAAAAAAAAAAAAACTAAGAATATGAGCTGCTAGTCTGCAAAACTAACAAAGATCATAACCCTGAACTAATGAGGTTCTAAAGTTGTTTCAAATAAGTAGAAAGGTATTAGTTTTATTCCAATGAGTCTTGGCACAAGCTTTTGAGGAAGTTTATGAAAGTAAGCATCTATATCTCAGGTTACTGCCTCTCTAATTTAATTCTGTGTGAAGGGGCGTTCCTGTGGCTCAGCGGGGAGGGTGCTGGCCCCAATACACCGAGGGTGGCAGGTTTGAACCTGGCCCTAGCCAAACTGCAACAAAAAAATAGCCAAGTGTTGTGGCTGGCACCTAGAGTCCCAGCTATTTGGGAGGCTTAGCTGTAAAAATTGCTTAAGCCCAGGAGTTGGAGGTTGCTGTGAGCTGTGTGATGCCACGGAACTCTACTGAAGGTGATAAAGTGAGACTCTGTCTCTACCAAAAAATAAATAAATAAATAAATAAATAAAATAATTCTGTGTGAAGAAAAGAATAAACGTTGGGCTTGGGTTGTACCATTACTACTAAGTTTAAAAAAGAAAAAAACACACCAAAAGGGCTTTACTTTTTTTTGTAAGAAAGAGGAAAATGGAATATAGACTCCTATTTTCTATGTTTTTATATAGAAACACTGGAAGGATGGGGGGGGGATGAGAGTCCTGAGATGAAGGAGTCGGGGAGAGGGTTGGGGGTAGGAGTCCTTTTACTGTACATATTTTTATTATAATTTGGCTTTTGTACCAATGTGAATATAGTAGCTATTCAAACATTAAACTTATTAAAATAATACAATTAAAGAAGGTAATAAAAGCAAAAAGCAAATTACATAAAGAAGCTACTGGGAATAAAAGCAGTAACAATCTTCCTATAGAAAGAAGTTGAAGCATATGATTTTATAAATACATGTGTTAAATGTTCAGACTTTCTATCACTGTAAAGTATCTCAAGAATGGAAAAGCAAGCATACCATGTACTCAGCAGTTATGTTGAAACGAGTAGATTAACAACTACAGAGAAACACAACCACAGGAGAGAAAAACACTACGAAAATCAAGTGGTGGGGGGGAGAGAGTTCGGTAAATTTCCACCTAATGGGGACAACATAGGGGTATATGGCACATTTCCTGGGTGAAGGACTCAACTGCAATTTGGACTTTATCTTACAAATGCAACCAATGTAACTCAATCACATGGAGCCTCATTAATATTAATCTGAATTAAAAAAAAAAGACAAATTAAAATAAAATATCTACCTATCCCATAAGGGAGTATAATGTTCGATAAGTATCAGTTGTTGGTTGAAAAAAAAAAGACTTGCTGAAACTTGGTGCTAGGAACTTAAGACTTGTTCTGTTATTATCTTTATCTGATGCTTGTGAGATTAAAATATTTCCCCTTCCAAAAAATAACTTTTATTCCTTCCCAATATTCTATTCTTAAGCTAAAGGGAAAAAGTTTTTACAAAAATGGATGCCATTCATGGCAATCTGCATTAACCACTTATTACCTGCATTGCCTGGTAGATTTCAGTATTTACAAATGACTAGTCATTTTGATAAAACAGGCATGGGTAGTTGGGAAATACTGCCCAGCATGTTGCCACAGTAAGAGAAGCAAATTTATGCCCTCACGTTTATATTCCTAAGTGCTAGAAACTTAATGCCAGAGATATGGTCCCTTTCCATTTTTGAAAAAACTTGAATGTCCTCTGTATTCCAGAGGCTTTCTTCACATTCTATGAAGTCAGATCACGATAAGCTCAGACTGAATTAAGTCAACTGCCCTGATTAACTGAGGCCCGTGGATGATTCTGGCCAGTATCTACTCCTGTGAGAAACCTGGGCAGACTTTGTGCCAGCCACAGGCCATTGACGATCTGGAGTTTGGCTCCAACGGTAAGGGGTATTTTGGATTCTTGGTACTTTATTAAAAAGAAATCTTTGGTGGGATGGAGAGCAAAGGCAATGATTAGGCTGCATATATAATTTCCTGGGGCCACTTAACACCCATCCACGGCTCTTCCAAGTACATGGTTCTGAACGCTCTTTCGAGGGGTTGTGTAGCAGATGATTTTATGTCTGGTGAACTTGGGCATGGGACTTAACCAGGCAAAGCCAAGGTTCAGAAGACATGCAGCATAGTAAACGGCCTGAAAAACATCCTTAATCCCGAACTGGTAACCATTTGAAGAGCATCCCTGTGTCAGAGATGATGAAACTCCTTTCCATACATACATATTCTCCAATCCTGACAATGTCCCAGCAAGGTTGTTGCTACCAATCCCATTTTATAAATGAGAACAATTGAGGCTTAAGTGTAAGTATGAAGCAATAAAGTCGCTTAAAGCCATACAGGTTATTTATGTAGAACTGGTATTCAAGTCCACGTGTGTCTCATTCTGATAACCGTTTTTCTACTATAGTGTGTGACTTTTGACATAACTTTTAGTCTTAGTAGTTTGAACATTATGAAATTAATCATATTAACTGTGACATATCCACACATACTAATTTATGCTTGGGCATACTTAAAGTCATTAAGAAAGACTGTCGCTTAAAAATAATTTGTTAAGAATATAGAACTATTAAAAAGTTAAACAGGACGTGTTCTTGCATGTAAAAAGGAATTAAAAATTAGACAATTTATAGCCCCAAAGAAATGTATGAATCTTACCACCTGCCTCAGGTTTCACGTCTAATAGTTCATCTATAGGTCCTTTAGAGGAAAGAAAACAAAATTATGAGTCAGTTTCATTTTGTAAGGAGTTTGAGCCAAATTATTAAAATGGAGAAGTGTTCCTTAATCAATCAGATTACCTGAGCCGGCACCATGTGTAGAGCTTTCGTCTAAGGCCGATGAAACACCTTTTCCATCTTCGGCTGTAATACAACATGTGCAATTATTGCCAACTCAGAATGGTACGTATGTTCACACTCTATTGCAAGGTAGGTAAAGGCAAAGCTTTGGGAAGAAAGAGCATCTACATACGCACTCAGGCAGAAGCAGGGTCCTAAGATTACATTTTCCTCCAGCTACTGGCTCTCAGCAACACTGAATTAACAGCAGCCCCGGATGTTTGCTACAACTTTCAGGAGTAAACCTCAATGTTTGGAAGATAACCCAGAAAATTACATGACAGCAATCTAACAATTCTCCTTCCATGGACAAATGTGTGACTTTGGTAATTGACTATTACTTGCTAACACTAATGAACTTTAGCCATATGGGCCTGCCTAAAATAAAAGGTAAATTACTAAGTGAAAGAAGGGACTTAGAAAAGGGAATATACTGTATGATTTGGACTATTTGACACTATGGAAAAGGCAGAACTATGAAGATAGTAAAAAGACCAGTGCTTGCCTAGGGTCAGAGGGGTGAGTGGATGAACAGGCAGAGCACAGGGGATGTTCAAGGCAGTGGAACTATTTGTAATGACTATTGTAACATTGTAATGGTGGACACAGTCCTTATATGTCTGTAATGTTTATAAGATGCATAATGGCAACACTGGACCCTCCTGTAAACTATGGACTTTGGGAGATAATGACGTCAGTGTAGATTTATTGATGGTAACAAATACGCCAGCCTGGTGTACAGCGCTGATAGTGGGAAGGGCTATGTACATGTGGGGAAGGTACGTGGAGTACTTTGTGCCTGATTTTGCTATGAAACAAAAAACTTTTTAAACCATGAAGTGTAGGGTGTGTATGTGTATTTATGTAACGGAACAGCCTGACACTTGGTTTGCTCATGTGTTCATTAGCCTTTCTGCAGGTCACACAATAAAAGACAGATGAAACTTCATTATAATGGATTCCACTCTGCATATTCCAAATAAGCTGATAGACATTTACAATCTCAAAATATCATGGAAATACCACAAGCAATTATACTGTACAAGGCAGAGAAAATCTGATTCCCTTCCATTGTTACATACTGGAGGACTGTATGATTTAAATAGATTTGCAACTTGCATATGAATATAATAAACTGCAGCTTACACTTTCCCACAGCAAAGAGCAGAACTCAACTTTTTTTATCCAGTCACCAGTCAAGGTTGATTCTCATAATACAAGTGACACATGCTATGGGTATGCAAAGGCTGGAGGCCTGGTCTGTCCAGAGAGAGAGCTCTTCCATGGCCTGTGAGATCAGGCCCAGCCCCCCACCTTCTTCTCCTGCCACTCGCTCCCCCTCATGGTCTGGAACATGCTTTCTCTGACCTTCACCTGGGTTTCCCTGGCTTGCAGCCTTTTGCCCAGGCTGTTTCTTTCGCTTTGACAAGTCTTACAATAGCACATGGCATAGCTAACTGCCTCCTCTCTCAGAAACATGTGTGGCCTGTCACACGGGCCCACAGCCCTGCACCTCTCCCTTGGAGCTCCCACCGGAGTTGGAGCTGCCCGATTACTTGTGTAATTATTACATTACCATCTGCTTCCCCTTTTGCCTAGAAGCCCTGACCTGGAGGGGGCTGAATGTGTCCGGTGTATTACTGCATGCCCAGAGCCCAGAGCCTTGGCTGGCACAGAGGCGGCTCTCCATACACATCTGTTGAACAAATGAACAAATCCACGCACAAGTGGAGGTGGCCATGCATGAACGGATGACAGGAAGCCAAGCGTTAGAGGCAAAAGAGTGAGTTGTTTTTGTGTTTGTTTTCTCTGTTGAAAGGCGGCTAGGAGGGAAGCAAATGAAGGAATAAAGTCAAGGAAGAATTAAGTAGGTGAAGGAAGTGTCTGGGAAAGTGGGAAGGAAGATGGAGGGAGCTAGCAGGTGAAGGAGGAGAAGGGAACAGAGGGAAGTTGGATCTGTTTTGCCTCCTCCTGTCTCCTGGAATGTCTGCCCCAGCAAAGGACAAGGCAGGGCAAAGGTGGAGGGCCAGGTTCAACAGGGCTGGGCTGATTTGCGTCCTCATCAGAACACCTGTGAAACACTTCCCTGCATCTCTCAGCATTTCGAGTTGCATCACGTTGGCTCGACCACAATCGACCGCACCCTCTACTCCTTTGTGAGGTGAAAGACCAGTGAAAAACCTGGCAGGAGCAGCAGGAGACAAAGGGCTGGGAAGCCCCTCACAGCACCCTGTGTCATCTCCCAGCACTCTGACCCCCTTTTTCTAACACACAGGTTCCGCTCACCTGAGGGATCTGGTACTGCTCATCCCTGGCAGGCTGAGAATCAATCTGGCAGAGTAGGGCATGAGCTGTCCCCATCTGTTCCTAACTACAACCAACACCCACCCACAAATCACTACACATCTAACTCTGCATGAAATAACGCAATCTTATTAAAACCATCCCTGCAGCCCAAATAGCTGCTGGAACTAGTAGTAATGGTCATAGAGAAATCTTATCATCTGTTGTGAAAAATAAAGAGCTTTTGCCAGGTTTCCCCTGTGGCTGCTGATGTGACTGGGGGAGCTGTTTTTTGGTTCAGAATAGATAGCCTCTCTCAATAGGGCTATGGGGTTGACATCTTTCATATTTGAACACCGAAAACTGAATCAGCAGGAAGCAAATTAGCCTGTTCTCAACTGGAAAAGAAGAAAGGTCTAGGACAAGTTTGCCGAAACAGAGAATGAGTTGGCTGTTGAGCACTGAGCAATAAATATTTCAAAGGCAATTCTAAATAAAAAATCAAAACTTACTTTTAGAACTAGAAGATTCCTTGCGCTGGTTTTCATCCTCTAATGAAATTAACCTTAAAATAAAAGTTTAGTCATCAAGTTTTTCAAATGTTATATTTATGATATAGCCAGATTTTAAAAACAGTATCTATTACTTCGTTTATAATAACATGTCTGTAAACACACACACAGGAGGAAAAGACAACATATAGTCATTGATAGGTTACACATTTCTGTCTCTTTGTGTAGCATCTTAATATCTGAAATTGGGTTTCATCATAAGGCAAATATTCTATAAATACCTAGATGGGCAGTTAGGTATAAAGAAGATAGATGCTTACAGCAATCACTTTTAAGAACACTGTAAAAATCAATGGAAAAACATGGATTTATTCTGATTCCTGGTGTTCTAGGAGGACACCTCTGGAGGTTACTCTCAAATCGAGGAGGACGGGTGCCTCCTCAACTCTTCCCACACCTCAAAGACACTGCCCAGAGACTCATTTGTTGCCTCTGAACTTTATTCCTAGCACTGTGGCTCATCTGCTATTTCTGAACAAAATGCTTGTCAAAATTTTCTTGTCGTTTTTAATATTTATTGGGTTATACTTTCTGAGCTTTTATTTTTTTATTATTTTTATTTTTTTTTTGAGACAGAGCCTTAAGCTGTCACCCTGGGTAGAGTGCTGTGGCATTACAGCTCACAGCAACCTCCAAGTCCTGGGCTCAAGCAAGTCTCCTGCCTCCACCTCCCAAGTAGCTAGGAGTACAGGCACCCACCACAACGCCTGGCTATTTTTTGGTTGCAGCCATCATTGTTGTTTGGCGGCTCGGGCTGGATTTGAACCTGCCAGCTCAGGTTTATGTGGCTGGTGCCTTAGCCACTTGAGCCACAGGCGCCGAGCCACTTTCTGAGCTTTTAAAAGGGAACTACTAAAATATTTGAGAAATCTGAAATTAATTAAAACAAGTCAAGAAAATCCCAGGTGGTCCCTTTTTAGTGAAGTTGACTGCTTTATTTTGGATGAGTTAATTTACATAGTGAAAGGGAGATGCACAGGCTTACTCCAGGCTTTTCTCCCTGCCACACTGGGGGCCACAGGCAGTCCCTCAGCCTCTCTGAGCCCCATTTCCATACTTTACACAGTGAGGACAATGTCCCCTTTGTGACACTGAGGGTTATCATGAACGAGGTACCCAGCACCACACCTGGCATACGGTAGGTGCTCACCAGATGATAGCTCACATCATTACCATTGCCAGGAATAGTAAAACTGGTTCCCTTAAAATTTTACTTGACTCGGATCACAAATCTACAGTGTGACCCACAGTGAAAACTTGTCTTTATTGTGCACTCACAAAATTTTCTAGTGCATACTTGCTTTAAAATTTAAAAAGAATAATATTGGCAGCAAATACTTTAGTAGGATAAAATATATATCTGAAACATAAGAAATACAGTAAAAATGTGAGCGGTTTTACCATAAGATTGTCATCTACAGATTTCTGTGTAGAAAAGAAATAGTGAACAGAGGAGGCAAGGCCATCTACTTTGCTTTCCTAGGTCAGCCAGGTCAATGAGTAAGGCATTCCTGTAAGCTGCTGTATCTCTGTAGAAAATAACAGCTTTACACCTAAACCTCCTTCTCGCTGTACCATGTATGCGATTAGGCACCAATGCATCACATCTGTTGAAAAGTTCATCTCAGCATTTAAAATGACAAGAGGAGCCTTCTTTGTAAAGAGGCAAGAAATGGAGATGGGGCAGTCACTTCCTGCACTTGAAGCTGTTCTGTTTCACGGAGGCAAAACAGGAATTCTATATGCTAGAAAACAAAATGCCAAAACCCAACCCTTCCCTTGTGTGATGCTGCCTTAGTACTCTATGTGTGCCCAGGGCAATTTCATAGGTCAGCTCTTTTGAGAGAGAAAAGCCAGGGATCCCCATCTAGGACAGCATGTAATGGAGACAAAAGGACAAGACAGGGCCCAGCGACCAGAGAGAGTATGAAGCTGGGGAGGCCACAGAGAGCCGGGGGACCTGGGGACATCGGCCCTTTCTTGCCATAGTCAGCTCCTAAGAGTGCCCCTTCTAAGTACCCCAGAATGGGCCTCTTACTAGAATGAGTCCTGGCCTCCCAGGAATATGTGCAAAAGGAGTTGAGGAAGATGATGTCTCTCTGTCTGAGACCTCAGCTAGACTCGGTGTGTGAGGACGGTGTTGCCTTCACCTATGGGAGGAAAGGTCAGGCCAAGAGAAGCAGCCCGTGACTTACTGACTCGGCTCCCGCGCGGCTGTCTCTGTGCTTTCCAGCTGGGTGACCTTCTTCTTCTCTTCTTTCTCAACTAGCTTTTTCATAGGGTCTTGCAAGCTCTTGATCACAAACCCCAGATAAAGAAAAAGAAAGAAAAGAAGGAAAGGAAGGAAAAGGGAGAAGGAAGGAAAAAGAAGGGTCATTAATAAAAAAATCAACTGCCACTGGTTTCTAGCAACAAACCTTGAATTCGAGCTACTGGGAAGTGACCTTGAACCAATCCAGTGGGCAGAAATGTAAGTTTATATGGTGAAGTGAGAATGTGCGCAGACCCATCCAAGAAATACAAGTATATACAGGATAGTTGACTTGCCACTAGATTTATGTTTTCCCTTTTTGTGTGATAAGTTATTCAAAAGAAGGCCTTTTGGCTATTGCTAACTTTATTTTCCAAATTCAACATGCAGTTAAGATAAACATTCTGTTCTGCTCACTGCCCACACACAGACAGAGCAGAAGCTCCCCCTTCCCCCACCACAAGTGAGACAATTTCATTTTATTTTTAATTTTGTTTGCTATTTTGCGATCTAAAACCTGCTCTTAAAAGCTAACAGAAAACAAAACCTTTTTTAAAAAAACCCAAAATAGTGACTTAACATATTCTGACAACTTAACTCCCACGAGTGGACACAGCAGGTGTGTCCAAATCTTTCTAGATTAAAAACGGGTGATAGTCTTTTTTTTTTTTGGCACATCATTTGTTGAAGTTACTATTTTCAAGGTTTATTAAAACTCAAGAATTTTTTCGTTTTAACAAGCAACTGCTTAGAAACTGTACACTAGTGACAAAGACCTGGGAAGAAAAAATGAAACATTTCTAGAATCATTAAATAGTAAGTTTGACAAAAAGATCTCTATTTCTGGCCCTAATTAAAATACAGACCTACCAATACAAAAGAAACATTTCAGAGACTCATCCTTCTTCTATTTGCAGAACTACTAACATCCAAGTCCTCATCCTCTGGGCCTGCACCTCTCTTCTCCTGGGTACCCCCTCCCCAGGCTTCACTTATCCAGTGGGACATACACGGAAGGCAATCAGGTTTCATGGGCCACTCTGACTAGAATGGATGATGCAGGGCTGGTGAACGCTGTTCTAAGGCTCACAGACCAGAGCTGGAATTGATTCTGGTGTGGGCCGTGGACACCAGATGGATGCTGGTGTCAGGCCTCCCAATTGTCAGCTCTGTCTCCCTCCCCGTACACAACTATTTTCCTAAAACACCCATACCATCATGCTACCCTTTTTCTCAATAATCTACTTCTTTCTTTCCTTATAGGAAGAACTTCCTTATTCCCTTTAACTTCTAAGCTAAACCTCTCTTCCCAGTTTTAAAGATCTAAAATGAGCTCCTATCTCAGCTCACTCCACTCGCTTCCCTTCCCCTACTCGGGAGCCTTCCATTCACGTAGGCCCATTTCCTCACCGTCTCCTATGCGCTGGCTGTTCCCCGCTTCCTATCTTTGTTCATTCTACTTCTTCAGCCTGAAGAGCTCTCTCTACCTTGTAGTTTCACCCTCAATAATCCCATGAGTCTCTTCAGAGCCCAGGTTGGGTTACTGCCACTTCCCATACAGCTTCACTAAGCATGCCAAATTCGAGAAAATTCTTCCATATCCAAATGGCATTTATAGTTTTACTTAGAATCTTATCTATCCTGCATTATGTTTTCTCCTCTTAAAAATATTTTCTAAATTAGAAGACTAATAGGACCACAGGCAGAAAGGTTGGAAAATAAAAAAGTAAAAATGATTCATAATTCCATTTCCCTAAAATGATGCGTTATTTTCATATAGTTCCTTTTTGAGCTTTTTTATACTCATTCTACTTATACATATGTACATATAATTGAAATCATTGTGTGTGTACATTATAGATATATAAATAAAGAGTGATTTCCTCTTAAGTATATACTATATGTACTTATTTCATAATCAAAAACTTTATTAGAGTGGAGAATATAAAAAAGATTTTATATATATCTTAAACATTTAACATCAAATTGTAACATATAAATGTGCATCCATTCACCAATCTGTTAATGTAGGGCCAAGGTCTTCTCTTTGAGTATATGTTCCCTGGTTGGAGATTTTAAGCATTGTCTTACATAAAGCATATATTATATGCTCACGCATAAGGCACTGCTATCATTTGTATTGATTCCATATTTATGGACATTCAGATTAGTTCCTTTAGTCAATAAATAACTTTTGAGCACCTAACCACTGCCAGGTGCTATTTTGGGCGCTTTGGGTGCACAGGTAAACATGACAGACACAATTATTAGCTAGCAGTGGGTGTAGGCAGATCATTAATACCGAACGACAGAAAGTGATTGGGTCATTACTTCAGTTAGCAGGATGTCCTCTCTTGGAAGTGACATTTCAACTGAGAGCTAAATGATAGGGAGCCAGCCGTGTGCAGCTCAGGGAGAAGAGGGGGCTTCGAGTCAAAAGCCTAAAGGTGGTAATAGCTTGGCTTGTCTGAGGAACAAAAAGAGCGCTGCTGGGCCTGCAGTGTCTTTGGCAAGAGTACAAGTCTTAGGAGACTGGGATAAGGAGATCAGCAGGGGTCACACGGGGAGAACATTTCTTTACCCAGATTCATCAATATTTAACATTCTGTCCCACTTTGTTTCATGAAATTCTTTTGCTCTTTCTGCCTCTCTAATGCATGAAAACCAATTGCAATACATAATCTTTGGCTGCAGCCTGAATGGGAGGATAAAATGCTACAAAGGAGAGCATTAGAACAAGTGGACTAAGGGAATATGGACTGCAGTCTGGATGTTCATGTTTCTTTACATACCCCAGAGCATCTGGTAAAAGCCGGGCGCACGTCTGTGTGTGTATTTAGGAAATGTGCAGCCATGAGGAGTAGGTCATCAGATGTCAAGGACATACTTTTTTCAATTGATCTGCCAATCACAGCATTTGCATATGCGCACACACCCTTCCAGCAGTTTGACTCTCCATAGAATGGTCCCATTCTGGTCAAAGGGAAACTAGTAGTATTTTTCAGTCAAGGTTCTTATGGATCCCAAGACTCACATTTAAATTCTGTGACATTTGCCCAGGAGTCCGGGTTTGCTCTACTATCTTCTTATTGTGTTTCCTTTTTATCAATCAACATGAGGCAGGGCCAGGACGTGTCTGCTTTCAGCCCAGCCGGCCGTGTCTAGCTGCCACAGTGCTTGCTTAAACCCCTGAGATGCCCTTGACAGCTCCACGGTTATCATCCCTCTGTCTCCAGCCTGACCTCCCCTCATAACCACACTTGAGCAGCTCTCAGACAATCCCTTTGTAATGTAAACCACTCATTCCTTCTTTTCAACCCCTTCCCCTGTTGGCCCATTAGCAGGGACCCAATTGTTGGGCTCCCTGTCACCACAATCACAGTTAAGTCACTATTGTGCTTCTCCAACAGAATGGCTATAGTTCCAATTGCTATTTTAATTTATTATTAATAATTCCTGTGACAATTGCCCCCCTCCTTCCTGCCATTACCATTGTCCCTGTAACAATTTTTCTGTTGCAGCTCAGGAGAGGTGCTAAACGTGTACTTGTTGGTTGATAAATTAATGTACATAAGGTTAAACTGAAAAAAACTAGAGCACTTTAGCTAGGAAATGCAAAGGCTTAGGGGAGTATTAGGAAAAGGTTTATAAAATCACAAGCAAAGTTAACACTGAGCACATGGGCTTGCTTATTACATTCAGAATTTTGAACCAAGAGGAATCTTATGCACATAGATCCCCCCCATTTAACTGAGATGTAGTTTACATACCATAGAATTTGCCCATTTTTAAAGTGCTACTAGCATACAGCAGGTTCTTGAATAATGCCATTTTGTTCAAAGTCATTTCATTACAATGTTGATGAGAAACAAAAATTGATTACCTGGCTGGGGCCACTGTGTGGAGTTGGCAAGTACTCCCCACGTCAGCACGGGTTTTTCCAGGTACTCTGGCTTCCTCCCACTCCCCCAGGCTGTGCCCATTATGTGAGCAGGCCCACCTGCGTGGTGGGCCCCGTGTGAGTGAGTATGGGTGTGAGTGTGCCCTGCGATGTTTCCAGCTTCAGCGGGTTCCTGCCCTGCACCCTGAGCTGCCAGGGAGGTATCAGCCAATGGAGTTCCTCAACTGGAACAGGTAGGTTGGAAAATGAATGAGTGAATACAAATTACTGCAAAATAAAAATTTGTCAAGTATACAATAATTGTACAGATGCACCATGATAGATGTGGTAGGAAGCACTCTGCGAGCTGGCTGGCCATATCTGGGACTGTTTTCTGAACTGTGTGGTGAAAGGAGATGCTCCTTACAATTTTTGAATTGCAAACATTTACTCCCTGATTTAACCCACCGTCGCCACAACCACTATCACTTGACTCCCCAAAAAGAGGGTAAGTAGTTTGTCTTCCTGATTGTATTAATCTTTCTTAAATGTAGGTATAAGCTCAGATTTATTTCAATATTTAATATTAGAAATCTTTGCAGTCTTTATTTAGAAGTTTAGTGATGTTTTTATGACCAGAAATGTACCACGGGAACTTAACTCTCGCTGGTGTCAGCTAGCCTAGGGCAAAATTGTTTTTTTGCACATTATTTTGATTAGAGTTGAAGTTTCCTAGAACCTATGAATAACGTTGGTGGGGATTTATTCTATTCACCGAGTTGTACAAACAGGATCACAATCAATTTCAGAACATTTTCAAGGGGCACCTCTTAAAGCAAAAAAGAATTTTAAGATCAAACTAAGCTAAATACTCTTTTATGTAGTAAGGAAAAGCCCAACAACGCATATGGAACTTGTTTCTTGGAAAAGATGGTATACATGAAGATATAAAGGGGGGGAAGAGGAACTTTGAAAGATAATGGAGGACAATTCATGCCCCTTCTTTCCCCTAAATTCGTTCCTGGGTGTCACTGTCAGATACAAAATATTTTACAGGTGGACAACTACCCTCTCCAAGGTTTAATTACAGAGGCTCAACTGCGGCTGGAGGGTGGAGATGAATCTTGCGATGATTTTGAAGTCTATAACCTGGTGGAAAACACTTAACCCTACATCATCCATAAAAGCTGGGGTGGCGGGCCGTGTTTCAGCATTTTCTGTGTGACATAAACACCTGCTGAGGCAAAACGAATCTCAGAGGCCTGGCTGTGCACAGATGAGGCAGCATCAGATGAACTATTTCCAGTCACTGGCTGATGGAAGTCACATTTGAATCCATGTCCAGAAATGAGAATTCCAAAGCATTTTATTTCTAAACACTAAATCCACTCACTTCTCCATAAACATTTTTCATGAAAATCACTCTATTACAGCAGCATACGGCATCATACAAGACCAAAAGGGTCTCTGTGGAGGAAAGAATGTTTTCAGAGTAAGTACCCTTTTTCTATGAAGGCTGCACTAACATGCTAATGGTTTCCATCAAAGCTTAACTGGTTTCAGGAAGCACACACACAATATATAAGATCAGCGTGACAGAAGAAACTCGCAGACCCAGCTTGCAAAAGTGTCTTAGAGAGGAAACAGCTTAATATAATAATTGGAGTTACTACTTCCTGTATTAGGAAAATAAAAGCAACAGCGACATTCATCTGAATGAAAGCAAAGCTACTCAACAAAACAGATTTCACAGACACAAGGCCAGCAGCCAGTTCTAACCACTGAATGTTTACTTTTGACAACTGAGTGATATTTTCTCTAATCTTTAACTATGACATTGAATTTTCTTATGCTACTTTCCATTAATTACACTGTATGCATAATGAAAGTGCCAACTAATTGTCTATAAGGGAAAATAAAAAGCTCAAAGTAGTGGGGGCATGGTTGGAACCATGCTGAACTCGGCTAGGCATGTGGGTGTTTGTGTTTATATAATTAATAGCACATGAGAAACACAGGGCAGAGGCCATGATGATGTGTACGAGCCAAATAATTCATGGACGTTTAGCACATACATCCTCTCTCGCCCCCACTATGCACTTAAAAATTTAGAAAGACACTGTACAAGAAGCACTATTAACCTAGGCCCAGAGGTAATGTAGAATTGTACTGTAGAACAAAAAAAGTAAAAGCGTAAAATTAGAGAAAAATGATCACAATCATAAACAAGATACACATGTGTGTAACATCATCCTTTAAAAAGAGAAAAGTGATGGTGGAAAAGACATCATACTCTCCTGGGAAGAGATGGACTCTAGAAATAGATCAAGTAGGGCTGTGGACATGGACACAGTCTCTACTCCTTGATGAGCCTGTTTTCCCCTCAGAACAATGGAACTAATGACAAGTAATTCCTTTCCTGGGATGTCTTGAGGAGTAATTGAGAGAATGCTCTATGCAGTACCAAGTTCAGAGCAAGCACTTGACACTTGCTCTCTGACCAACGACGCTTAAAAATCTAAAAGAACTTGATGTCCCAAGTGCACCTCCTGCAGTAGACATTGCACCCTGTTTCTTTTTTGTTTTTTTGTTTTTTTTTTTGAGACAGAGCCTCAAGCTGTCCCCGTGGGTAGAGTGCTGTGGCATCACAGCTCACAGCAACCTCCAAATCCTGGGCTCAAGCGAGTCTCCTGCCTCTGCCTCCCAAAAAGCTGGGACCACAGGTGCCTGCCACAATGCCTGGCTTTTTTTTTTTTTTGGTTGCAGCCATCATTGTTTGGCAGCCCGAGCTGGATTTGAACCCGCCACCTTAGGTGTATACGGCTGGCACCTTAGCCACTTGAGCCACAAGTGCCGAGATCTGCACCCTGTTTTATACATCTCGTTCAACCCTGGCAAAACCCAGACACAGGCTGTGCCCCTGATTTCCTGACAGGAACTCAGAGAGGGGAAGTGACTTGATTTACCTGTTCAACCACCAACGGGTGGAAGTAGTATTTGAATCCAGGTCTTATTCTATCACTAGTTAAATGGTATTAAATACCCAAGGTAAGAACAATGGACAGGACTCCCCTTTCAATATAAAGTGCCTGGAAGATTGAGAGCACTTCATCCCAGTTCCTGGATGAAGACCCATACTGTGCCCAGGTATCTGAGGAACGGACATACACATTATGGTCTTCTCCTACAAGCAAACACTTCAAAGTGCTATTTTTAATTCAAAGTTTACAGCTGTGTTTTTTAAAAGTGGCTCTCTCCTGCTCTCTCCCCTCACGCTGGCTCAGCGCCAGGGCACAGTGAATGGCAGGGCAGAAACGGCAGGGCCACCGCCCACGGGGCACGTGGCCTTGGGCAAACTCATGCTAGACAGTTCTCAGCTCCCGTTTCCTCATTTGAAATATGGGAACCAGAGCAAGTATACCTGACAACCCAAGGTGAGTTTGAGGGCTAAGAACTAGACTCACTGCCTTTTCATAGGTCCAGTGCTGAAGCTCACAGGATTATTGACTGTAACACCCAAGCTCGGCACAGCCGAATCCCATAGACCGCATGACATGCTCTCCTAGACATTATTTCACCTCCCCCTCAGCAGTGTCTGGCCCAGAGTAACTACCCACACAATGGTAATATTTTTTCCATTCCCCTCGAGGGGGAGGCAGGGATGGAAGGAGGCGGGGGAGGAGCAGTGCCCTGCTGCTGTGAAGGGGCCGGAGCCACCAGCTGCCCGGAGAGCCAAGGCCGGTCACCAGCCAGGGAGCAGTGCATGGCAGGGCAGAAGAACAAATGACACAGCACACTCCGCTCGTCCACCCCGGCTGTCAGCGGTTGCCTTGGTCAGTCCCTCTGCTCCCAGGGACCGAGTGCACCCCCACGGGCTGTTTCCAATGCCGGGCCTGGAGCAGCCTGGGGAAAAAAGAGCTTTGCGAAATGCCTTGTAAAGCAATGACACTGAGAGAAGATTTGAAAGTCTAAAAGGGTGTTCTGGATGCTCGCCACACGTAATTGCCTCGTTGGGACTGGTAACGAAAATAGCATTGCAGGGATATTTACCCCATTTTCATAAAAACTATTACGGCTTTGTTTTCAAAGCAAGTAACTACAGAGCCATGCGGCCTGTCAGAAAATGCTCAAGTGATTAACTGAGAAATGTGGAGGTGGGTAGAAGGCGGCTGCTAGGCATACGAAGTTGAGAAAAACAGAATTTAGAAAAGGATGTTTTTTGAATTTTGAAAGCTAAAAGCCTTCTGGTCTCTAGAATGATGTTCCATCTAACAGTGCTAAGACCCACACCCCCAGAGAGAAAGGAGGAAACGTTGGTACATCTGTTTCAACGGTTATTTTTGAACATGCTCACAGTTATGTTTTCAAATTCAGGTTTCCTTAGAGTTAGAATCTTGGCACGGATCAAGAGCCAGTTGCAAAGCCAAACTGCATATTTTAGAATTAGCCCTATTGCACGGATGAGAAGCCCCCCTGCCTTTCTGGCTTGTAGGCCCACCCAGCCCACTTCTATCCCTAGTGGGGATTCTGTGAAAGCCAAGGAGGGGGTGGGTTGGGTCTGGCCAGACCTCTAAGCCCACTATCATTGACAACCTTGCCTGTGAAACTCACACCAGACTCAATCTAAGCTGAAAATGGAGAGTGAGGAAGTAACTCAAGCTGGGCTACTGAACCTAGCAACCTCAGCAAGCCCACCTGTATGGATACTCGGAATGACTGTCTTCTGGATTTGCTATTACAGCTCTTGATATGTCTACTCTCATCCCCAGCACTAGGGCACTGCTGGAACTTTCACCTCAACTGTTATCTCAACCACCATCATAACCACTGACACTGCCTCTCCTCCACCACAAGCCCCCTGCATTCCCACTCCCACCACCATCTCAGCCACCCTCACTGTTCTCAACACCACCATCACGAGGCTGGGGCTCAGCACAGCTAGGTTGAAAACGGCCCTACAGCTCATTCTTTTACAAGCTTTGTTTTATCACATAACCAAAGAACATAATGAATAAAGTAAAAAACCTGATTGTCCCTCCTTAAACACTGGAATGGGGCATGTCACAGGAATATACTTTGCTACCAGCTATTCTCATTACATACAGGCACTCTGATCTCTTAAAAAATACAAAGGCAGGGGGACATGCCTCCCCGCCAACCTGTCCCCCAGCGACTGTGTCTGCTGATCTGGGCCCAATGCTCCCTTCTCAAAGACACCCAGCTCCACCCGCTGCTGACTGCCAGAGAGGGTGAAGGATCACTGATACAAACAGAATTTCAGATTTTCCAGGGAAAAACCACTTGACTCCAGACGGCTTTTTATTTTATTTTTTGGCTGATGGCTCTTTTGGATCTCTACAGAAATGTGTAAGTAAATGACATCTTGGAAAGATGAAGCAAGCACAACCACATCTGAGGGCTGGCAGTTTAAGATGGGGTCCAGTTTTCCTAACAAGACAGAATTTTACTTAGTTTTTAAAAAATACTTTAAACCCTAGTCTAAATTACTTTTTCTACAAAAGTGACCATGTTTTCAAGTTCTGGCTACTAACATTCCATTCCTATCCTCACAACTTGGTAATTTCTACCACGTGAAAGACATTCCCAGATGATCTGGAATCAATATAAAATTAACATGTTAATGGTAACTCATGCAAAATATGTTTAGTAACATTTTAATGAATAAATGTTTGCTATTTGAAAATACAAGATATAATAATTGCTTCTTTTACTGGAAACCACTTGGAAGATAGTCTCTCTGCCTTAAATGTGAGCTGTTACAATGACTAAAGCTTTTTGTAATATTAAGTTTCAAGGCTAAATTTCCCATAAAGTTAAAATGCTACAAAAATCTATTTATCATAATAAAATTTAAAAGGTGAAGGAATATGTTAATACAAGTGGAATATTATATAATCCTATTAGGCCTGTGTTAAAAAAAAAGCAATAGCTGTTGTCACATAAAATATTCCCAAAATGTCACAACAGTCATTGTGACATTTTTATCATAGAATTATTTTTAAAAAGAAGTATTACTTATTTCTTAAGAGAAATGTTCACTAAAAGTAAAACTCTGAACTTCTGGGGGTATACGTTACACCCTTGTTATGCTGAGGCAAAAGACTCTTCCCTCTACACAGGATGCACTGAGTGTTTCACACATTATCATCCTTCATCAAGCATCAAACTAACAGTCAGGAAATACAGCTGCAATGGCACGATTACCAACACACTCAGAATACACCCCGAAGCAAAGAAAACAAATGGCTTGCTTTTCATTAACAGAGTTTGGCAACCCTCTCCAAAGACAATGTTTTCTTTCCAGTCAGAGTCCCAAAAGGTATTTAAGGGGCTATTTGCTAAAGGTAAATCCAGAGAACAAATTAATCAGGAAAATATTTATTTAATTTCAAAATATCCATCATCAATATGTAGTGCCATAGAAGAAAATGAGGTATATTAAAAGATGACTTGCGAAAACAAACATCTAATAAATACAGTACATGTGTTTTAAAAAAAAATGGTGCAAGAGGATTGAGCAGCCAAATAATATCCTCATGTTCTGACAGTGATTCAAGGTATTAATGGTTTTCGTTTTCACATTTTGTGGAATATAATGTGATAGTGCAATGTGTTTATATCTATCCAGTAATGAGCTGTGTAATAACAGGGTCCTATTATATCAGATTTGAGTCCACGTAAAGAAAATAATTAGCTATCAGCTTGAGATTCTGATAAAACATGTCAGCCTTGAAAACCAAGATGAATAACATTCTTGAGCAGTAATAAAAGTACCATTCATTTGGTTGGGTTCTGGACATTTATTCCCAATATGACTATAATATCATTATTCCTTAGCGGATGTATCACTCCTATTAACATTATATTATATTTAAACCACGAACTGTTACTTAAGCCCTAATTTAAGGAAGGCTCCAAGGATGTGAATGGCAATGGAGAGTTGTATTATATCCTGAACCACAGCCGTCAAACTTTTACTGAATTCTCTGCCCAGAAATCTTCTAACATACTCAGCTCGATTTTCTCTGCAGGAGAATACCACAGAAAAATTAAGGAGCCATATTTTCCTCAGCACAGGAGGCCAAGGATACACATATGGGTTCTTCCACGCTGTGGCACAACATCAATTTCATGAATTCACATTGTACTTTTTATTCAATTAACTCAAACCTGAAGATCTTCTGAACTGCATTGAGGTATCTTCCACCTGGCTGATTTATGTTGTACAGTTGTCTTGTAAAAGGACAGATCATCTTTGAAATTGTATATAAAATAAAACCTGATGCACAATTAGGCTCTAAAATCCTCTGTCTTGTCAAAGAGTAATCTATGGGATTTTACTCAGCCCTGGGTGCAAACTGTGAATACTATGAGTTATAATTTTAACCAATCTGCCTTGGTGGGGGCGGCTGCTTTGTGAGGTGCTGAAAACAGCATTAAATCATAGAGAAGAAGTGCAGCCCCTACCAACAACACTAGTATTACTAGGGCCCACTGTGTGCAAAAGGTTTGGTTGGACAAAGGAGAATACATAAGAATGAAAGGCCCTTCCCCTCAGATGCTGAGAGTTGACAGAGCGCTTCTACTGTGGCTTCCATGCCACACATCAGCAAGGAATAGGCAAGTGACCAGCTGGACGGGGATTATGAGGAACAAACTCTGAGTCCAGGGGTCCCATGTGGGGTCAGGTCAGGTGCATTACCAGGTAAGTGGGCTCTTCTGAGCTCCTCATGGCATCTTCAATTTAAGGGGCAGGGTCTTAAAGCATTTCTGTCTTAGTCCTTTTGTAGATGCAGTAACATTATAAAAATCTCTAAATCAAAAAGCATTTTAAGGCAAAAAAAGGTTTTTAATGTTTTGAAGTCTTCATCTTGACAAGCAAGGTGATGAGATACTTACAAATTGCTTGAAAAATCAGAAGCAAGGCAATTTCAAGATGAACTTTAGCGACTGTGACTGGTCTTTTACTTTCAAAGATTTGACCTTGCAACAAAGCACCCCCTGTCCTCTCACTGTTCTTAAAATCCTTTTGGAACTCAAATCACTTCCTTATCTCACTACACATTTATCCCTCATAGCTATTACAGAGAAAGAGAATTCCATTTTCAGCTTCAACACTGAGAATGAGATGCTGTGCCTGTATTCTTTCTGAGCTGAAAAATCATGGAGTTTAATGTGGCTTTTTCAATTAGAAAATATTGTAGTCTTATGGAGAAATCCAATTCTATATTGGACAAAACCCTCAGAATAAAGTAATATTTTTCAGAAATAAGGGACAAAGGGAAGACCCCTTCTCTAGTGAGTATGTTTGAATTTAATAATTGAAAAGTAACCGAGTATACAGAACTTATGCAATCTTCTCTTTAGCAATGTCAAACAAGTATTTTAAAGGAGCAGGACCAACCATTAGGCCCAAGTTCACCACGATTCACCTCCCAGTCACGTTTCCCAATGTGCCATTTGTGGTTTGGGATTACAGTGGATTATCATTGCATTGAATACCGACACAGTAAAAAAGACCCTGCTGGGGGCAGAGTTCTCTCTTTGGCATCTTGAGTCTTGGGATAATGACACTTGTTACAATGGACTTTGCTTGTGACATACACAAAACTTAACTGTTCATGAGATTTTCTAGCAGTCTCTATAGCTTTCATACCTTTAATGTAGTGAATTCATATGGCTGGTAACCTTTGAAGCTCTCATGGATGGCTGCCATTGTGTGAGAAGTTTTCTCCCAAAAATGAAGCAGAGTAGTCTGTAAAGAAAGATAGGAAAGGTATTCATGTTTTGAATATGTAGTTCCGGTCATGAAACCCAGGGAAGTGTGACTATCTGTATCTTTCAACATCCTCTAAAATATGATTCCAATCATCTCTGCACCCACATTCTGTGTTATGCCCCCATTTATGCCCTGTATTTCAGCTAAGCTAAATACCTCCTGCTTCCCCAAACAGTGCCTTCTAAGCAGTGTGCTTCTCCCACCACCTGGGACCTCAGACTTTACTATCTCCAACTTTCTTCCTAATCTTTGAAAGGGAACCTGGTTCTACTCATTTTTGTATTCCCTACAACATCAGCTTTCCACATCCCGTCCTTAAGTGCTCAATAGCACAGCTGATGGACACAGTGCTATCTCAAAGGAACTCAGAGGCTAACAGGGGAGACAAAAACCAGTGCACTGAGTAATGACCAGCTGATGAGGGTAGTACGCCACGAGACATCTAGGCCTGATGCTGAATGAGTGCAGAAGTGGCTTACTGAAGGACATGACATTTGGTCTGCTACATCAAAAAGAGTGGAGTTAGTAAATGTGCAGATGGAGGAGAAAGGCATCCCAGGTAAGAGGGATGCCCTGAGTAAATGCAGAGAAGCGGGAAATTACACTGCACGTACAGAGAACGGCTACTATTTGGTTTGGTGAAACCATAGGATCCTAGAAGGCCGAGATGTGGGAAAAGTAAATTTTGAAAAAAAACCATTCACAACATCATAATGCCCAAACCCTAGTTTTAGCTCAAACATCATTTCTATGGTATCTAAAACTCGTGCCATTCTTGGTTCAGTGTAACAAATACCACTTTGTTACCTGGTATGTTGCTAGCATGTGAGATAAGAGATTACATCTGCTTGCTCCAAGAAGATCCACTTTTTGACACACATCCATCTTCAATTTGTCAAAGTTTTTTTTTGCAAGGCGTACTTGTGATTGTACCTATGAAAGTAAAGGGGAATCTCTGAATCACTCAAAGTCTTTATGTAGTTACAATTTGTAGGCGACAAGAGATCAATAGTGGGCATTTTCTTTCATATGTGAAAATATTTGTGAAAATTTCAGGCACATAAGAAGATCCTACAATATCCATTCTCTAGCTTCCAAAGCACATTCTGATTTTACAGCAGACTCACCATTCTAATCATATTTTTCTTAGTCAAATGTTAAAACTCCTTTCTTCTCAACGCATTCACAAACTGCCCATCATTAAGAGAAGTCTAGAGACGTGTGGAGGAGGAGCCAGGGACCAACTTTCACTCCACTATTTTCATAGTCCTTGGAAGCTAAGTTCCAGTATACTTTTCACTCAGCTTTCCCTCAAGTTGACATACTACATAACATGATAATTTGTTAAAACAAAGAAGCTTATGTTAATATAATTCTATTTACTAGCCTATAGACTTTATTTTCCACCAGTGTTCCCACTAATGTACTTTTTCTGATTATGAATCCAATCTAAGATTCCATATTGAGGGCATTTTGACACAGCCTCCATCTGTCCTGCACCATGACTTCATAATGCCCAGACCACACTTTTGGTTGGTGGTCAATCCCACCATTATAGACATAGTACAATTCTGAAGGAACTCCGAGGCTACCACTGGGCACAAAAAATATAGTAATTCAGGGATGGCATGAAGGATAGGGAAAGATTCAGAAATGTCTATTCTATGCATCAGTCAACAGTAAAATACAAAGTTTTAAAATTTGATACAGATGCATTAGACCGTAAGTCAAAATTTCCCCTTCCCCTGATCTAAAGTGTTATCACATCATATTTTGGTCAGGGAAAACCAGCCAATTAAAAAAACACACTTTTATTGATATATGATTGACATGTAAAAAGCTACATAATCTGGGTGGTACCTGTGGCTCAAAAGGGTAGGGCACTGGCCCCATATGCCGGAGGTGGCGGGTTCAAACCCAGCCCTGGCCAAAAAAAAAAAAGCTACATATTTAACAGATTCAACCTGATGAATTCAAATATTAACTCTGATCATTGATAAAGATGTAGATACTAATAGGTTACTGAGAGCTGGAAGAAATACTGATTTATTACCAATACCTCTTTTTCATCCTATGTATCAGGAGGGTGTGAACAATGTCTACTTCACCCACCAGTATACCACCTGGCAACCAGGTACTGAATACATATTTGTTAAATGAATAAAAAAAATTTCAGGCCATTTCAAAAGGGAAGGTACTTGAGTGCATTTAAAGTATAAAGTTAAAATAAAAAAGAAAATATAAACTTTAAAGCAGTTTAAGAAGTGATTATTTTATTTTCTAATAAAAATAAACATGTAGATTGTTTGACATATTATTACATTATATATTATTTTCCATCACAAACAATACTAATGTATTCACAACATATAAAATTACAGGGCATCATATGCAGATTATATTAGCAAATCTAACAATCAATACAATTTACTTAGCACTTGGCAGCATTATTCTATTTTGGCTGCTGACATTCTGTCTCTGATTGATGAGGGTTGGGAGGCTTATCAGGTCAAGTAACTCATGGGCAGGGCTGGCATTCTAAATGAGCCTTCCTCCCAAGCCACTCACATCAGTCCCTGGAAAATCAAGAAGCTCAAAATGATGATTCTACCCAGAAACACAACTCTTCCCTGTAAGATCCTATGGAATTGATACCTGACGAGGTAGTACATTTAACACCACGCTGACAGAATTAATACCTTAAGAAATTTCCTAAGAATTTCTCTGACTTCTTAGTCTACAGAGCTGGGAAGATTAAAGAACTGTAGCCATCCAGTTCCTCTCAAACCAACCATACCATGAAATAAAGTAAATCACAGAGTTAGTCTTCACTGTATAGCAGACAGCCAGTAGTTTAAGTTACCTGGGAGTTCTGACTTAAAAAAAGAGTCTAAGATGAGTTAACTGCCAGTGATTTTCTCCCTTCCTTCGAAAGGACTAAGGAGACAGGAAAAAGAAAACCTGAGTTCTAGGGGGAACCAGTGTGGGAGTTTGGAAAAAGATACCAGCAGGTGAAATCCTGACTGCAGGTCCCCTGTTGATCCCCAGGTGCTTGGGCCAGGAGGGCTTTCTCAACTGGGATGCTGAAAAATATCTATCCTGAGCCTTTTCCTCTGAAGGGGAAGGAGAGACCTCTGGGGTGCGAGCGTTCACATATGCATTCATTCAACACGTATTTACCAGGTGGCTATCATGTGTTGGAAGCAGTGCAAGGAGCTAGAGTGTCTGTAAAGGGATAAGACGAATAACAAGAACTATGAAAGAATACAGAGAAGAAGAAGAACCCCCCACCGCAAGCTTTTAGAGAGGATGTACAAGTTAGCAACTACATTATAATACGCTGGGGAAAGCATAACAATAGAACCAAGAGTGAGGAAAGAGATAACACAGAGAAAGAATTAATGCTGGCAGTGGAGTAGGATGGGGTGGGGTATAGGATGATGGCATTAGGGGGCATCTGATGGCCTCCCTGTATCTCTACCCTCTAACTTCGTGGTGTCTTTCTGCTCTGACTCTAGGCTTGGCCAGGTGACTTGCTTTGGTCAATGGAATATTAACAAACACAATGAAACTGGAAGCTTGGAAAAAAAATAAAAAAGCTAGCATGTTTCCTCTTTCTTTCTGGCCCCTCTGACAAGGCCATGAAAATATGCCTGGGCTGGCCAGCTGGAAGGGTATGAGAAATGTGCATGCAACAGACAGGAGGAGAGACCAGTTGTCCCCACAGATCAGTCTTTGGCCAGAAGCACGTCAGTGAGCCTGGGACAGCAGACCTGCTAAGCCATAGCCTTGTGGGCCATGAGAAACACTCATTGTTTAAAGCCACTGAGTATTATGGCTGCTTATTTCACAGCATTACTGTGGTCAAGACAGGTGACCTAACTGTAAGGAAATAGACAATGAAGGCTTCTGAGATGAAGTCGGTCTTGAAGCATAACTAGGAGGTACAAACAGAAGGTATCCATATGATTGGCCTAGTTTCGGGGGGATTTTAGATTTTTTAAATGAAATGTAAATTAATTATTTTGGAGGGTGTATATTTTGCTTTTTCCTTTACATTAATATAATCAGCTACTCATAGAGACTCATATCCTAGGAGAAAACTTATTTCATTTGCTTATAACACAAAGCTCATAAGCTAATACAGTTTGAAATGTGCCCTAATTTAATTTTGTTTGAATTTTCTAAGGTAATTTTAGAAACCTAGAAGACCACTCAACACTTGACCCAGTGAGTTCTGAAAGGCCATATGCTTTGTGTGTCAACAATGATTATTAAAATACTTAATGCACTGCTGAGTTTCCAAATGCTGAGCCCTTTCCCTGCCAAACAAGGAGGATGCTATACTGTTGGGCATTTTGAATACAGTAAATTTCATTTAATATTTTGTGCTCCATGTCTGCTCTAGAAAACACATTTCTAGCCTGCAGCCTGAGGACAAAACACCAAGGAGACAGTCGAGCAGGCCACCATCGAGAGTTTAATTTCATCTGCCTCCAGATGCACTTAAGGGAAAAATGTTTTGATTATTATTCCTCTCAATCCCAGATAAATTATATTCAATTATATAAATATGTTGGGGAGCTCCTGTGGTTTTCAAGGCTCTTTAAAAATTTTTCAACTCAAATAAATGCACCCTTTGTTTACTTCTCAGTTGTATTTCTGTTACCCCCACCTCTCTCGTTCTCTAAGCTTTAGGAAATGAATGTGTGTTAGACCCTCCTCTGTCTGGTCCTGCCTTCCCAGGCCTCAGAAATTGAATTTACCAGAGGGAGCAGCAATGTTTTGACTGCCAAAAACTTCAGGGCACTTTTTTGTACTTATACCTCTTAACCTGAAATTCTACCTTTTAGCCTCAACTAGAACTACATATGGTGAAGCCACAGCTATTCATTCTTTCAGTTCAATCCACCCAGCAGAAAGATCTTCATATCAACCAAATCATCTGAGAGTAGTTCTGCATTTTTTTCTAAGTATTTTCTTTCTTTCTTTCTTTTTTTTTTTTTGAGACAAAGTCTCACTCTGTGACCATGGGTAGAGTTTTGTGGAGTCATAGCTCACAGCAACTTCAAACTCTTGGGCTCAAGTGATCTTGCTTCAGACTCCCAAGTAGCTGGGACTACAAGTGCCCACCACAATACCCAGCTACTTTTTTTAGAGATGGGGTCTCGCTCTTGCTCAGGCTGGTCTAGAACTTCTGAGCTCAGGCAATCCACCCACCTTGGCCTCCCAGAGTGCTAGGATTACAGGCCTGAGCCACCACACTCAGCTTTTATTTCTTTTACAAAATAAAACCAAACAACCATTCTATTCTTATTTTTATATCAACTTTCAGGAAGTATCTTGGCTTCTTAGATCCATTCATTCAACAATTATTTACTGAGTATCTTCTATATGTGGCTAGCAGTGAACACAAATGCAACTGGCAATCCAGTGGGTATTTAGACATCGGTGAGGGTCTAACTACAAACTGAGTGAGGTGCTCACAAGAGCAACACAGTACTACAAGAACAATCAACCAAAGACTCTAACCCAGAGGATATCTGTCCTCCAAGGACATGGTGCTCAATCTCTACTCTAAATCACTGAGTGTGATTCTGCAAGTAAAGAGTAGTACAGCATAGGCAGGAGCAGGTGCAAAGACCCAGGGGTGGAGGCCAAGGCATGCCCAGAACTGAGAGTAGGCCTGTCTTGCTGGGTTGCTGAGAGCAATCAGACATTGGTATGGGATGAGACTGAGAGGTGGATCGGGGCTCATCTTGGAGAAGGGCCTTTTTGATGAGCTCAGGATTTTAGTTTTTATTCTGAAAGAAGTGGAAAACCAGTATAGGCTTTTATGCAAGGAAGGGATAGAATTCTATTTTCAGTTTGAAAAAAACACTCACTGCAGTGTGGCGATGGACTAAAGGAGAGAGATGAAGGTAGGTAAGAATAGATCTGGATCTAAGGGGAAAGATAATGGTTGTTTTACACTTGGATAGTGATGCTGGATATGGAAAATAGTGCTCTGACCCAAGAGACATTTAGGTGGTAAAGCAGGACCTGGTAAAGGGTTAAATGCCAGGCTATGGAGGATGACTCCCATGTATCTGACCACACAAACCCAATGGTAGATCCATGACCTTGTGCCCACAGTTTAAAGAGTACAGATTATGAAAACAAATACACCTGAGTCTGACTCTAATATTAATATGTTAGATAAATATCTAGGTCTTGATTTCCACTTCTCTAAAATAGGGATTTATCAAACAAATGTTATGGAAAGTGATAGTTGGCTTATGATACATGGAAAGGGTTCCCTGTTCAAACAAATTTTAGAAACACTGGAATAATGGAAGTTAAGAAGGGATCTTTATCATAGAGCTTCTTAGAGCCTTTCAAGTGAATTTCTAAGAAGGCCAAATTGAGCAGTCTGTATAGTGTTATCTTGGTTCCATTTACCAGAAAGCCATCTTGATTCATTGGGGCAAAGGGAGAGGTTAATGAGAAATCCCACATAATTATTAGGCAACTGGATCCCAGAGCTTGTGTGCTACCAGGACTCCATCTGTCTCTTCCATGTTTTCCCCTGTATATCACCTTAATTCTCTCAGAACAATTTTCTTCAGACCACAAGAATCTCAATACCAGAATCTTCTGCCCCAGGCTTTAGCTACTAGACAAGCATTGAGACTTACTCTAGTTCCAAGTTCAAGGTTCCTAAGGAAGGGTTCAGATTCATCTAGCTTAGATTAGATGCCTTTCACTGAATTAATCAACCATGATTCATTATGATTGACTTAACTTAGGTTAAAATGCCCAAGTGGGAGTGGCGCATTCATATATATCCATTCATATATATGGATATATATGTATCCATATATATATTTCATATATGAAAATAAAAGTATTCCAGTCTCATTTAAACCTCATTATTAGAGTAAAAAGAAGGAACATTTTGCAATGAGGTAAGGGTATTATTGAGGGAGAACAAAAAATATATAGCTCTTGAAGTCTTCTTTTTTTGCACATACATCAAAAGTATGTGTCTGAAATATACACAAAATGTGTTGATGACACCTTCTCAGGAACCCCTGGCCAACAATGTTGACCTTATCATTTTCAATGTAGCCACACAGGCTAAGCAGAAGATCTATTGTGAGAAATCTGGCTACGGTTCTTTAGCTGAAGCTTCTCAACACAGTGGAAAAAAATCAGCTCTCTGACCTCAGGTGCACTGTGGTCAGGGGATTCCTTGTTTTTTAGAGAGAGAGAAAAAAAACAAAAAACAAACAAACAAACAAACAAAAAAACATGTACAGATAGAATGTGTTTATTCTAGTCCTGGGAGATTATACCACCACTGCCTCCATCATCATCACTTTCATCATTACTTTTAATCAGCTTTATTGAGCTACAATTTAATTTTAGGTGTGGAATTCAATGAGGTTTGGGGGCAAATGTTTGCAGTCATGCAACTACCGTCACAACCATGATACAGAACACTCTATCACCCTTAAAAGGTCCCACTGCAGTCAATTCCTTCCAAGTCTCAGCCCCTGCCAATTACTAATCTGCTTTCTGTCACTATACATAAGACTTGTCTTTTCTAGAGTTTCATATAAATGAAATTATACAGTGTAGTCTAGTCTTTCTGTGGCTGGGTTCTTTGACTCACCATAATCCTTTTGAGATCAATGTGGTTACATATATAAGTAGTATGTTCTTTCTTATTTCTTGGCAGTATTTAATTGTATAGATACAGTGTTATTTGTATAGCCATTTGGATTGTTTCTAATTTTTAGCTTTTTTGATTAACCTGTTATAAATTTTTGGGCTCAAGTCATTGCATGGACATGTTTTTCATTTCTCTTGGGTAAATATCTAGGAATAAGATTGCTGAATCATATAGTAAGTGTGTGTTTAACTTTATAAGAAACTGCCAAACCCTTTCTTAAAGTAACTGTCATTTTGCATTCCCATCAGCAATGAGTACAAGTTCTGTTTGCTCCATATCCTCATTAACACCTGGCATTTTTAGTCTTTTACATTCTAGCCATTTCAGTGAATTTGTAGTCAATGTTACTGTGATTTTAATTTGCATTTCTCTAGTCACTAATGATATTGAACTTCTTTTCATGTCTTATTTTCCACATATATTCTTAGTAATGTGTTTATTCAAATTTTTTGCCTAAGTTAAAAAATGAGTTTGTCTTTTTACTACTGAATTTTAAGAGTTCTTTATGTATTCTGAATACAAATCCATTACCAGAGTAAATTTGAAAACATTTTAAGTCTGAATTTGCCTTTCATTTTCTTAATAGTGCCTTTCATGAAAAAGTTTTTACATTTTGATGAAGTTTAATTTACCAAGTTTTTCTTGTAAGGTTGTAGTTCTTTTTTGTGTGTGTGTGTGCTTTAACAAACTTGTTACCAATCTAAGTTCACAAAGATTTTTTCCTGTGCATATTCTTCTAGAAATTCAATGTTTTTAGCTATTATATTTAGATCTATGATCCACTTCAAGTTCATATTTGCATATGGTGTGAAGTAGGGAAGCAGTTTCATTTTGTTTTTCCTGCAAATGGATACCCAATTGTCCCAGCACCATTTGTCGAACAACTGTCAATTTACCCACTGTATTACTGGGGCACCTTTGGCAAAAATCAACTAGCTGTGTATGTGTAGGTCTACTTTTAGATTTTCTATTCTATTATTTTGATCTATATGCCTGGTAGCGTACAGCCTAGTGTTTCTTTTGGATAGGTTTGGCCATTCCAGGTGCATAGCATTTCTATGCATATCTTAGAGTCAGCTTATCTTTTAATGTCTATAGCAGGCATCTTCAAACTACGACCTGTGGGCCACATGCGGCCCACCTAGGACAATTTATCCAGCCCTCCGGGAGTTTTTGCTGCCGCTGCCTGTCCTGCTTAGCAGCTGACTAGTCCTGGGGCCCGCAATCTGGCCCTCCAATGGTCTGAGGGACAGTGAATTGGCCCCCTGTTTAAAAAGTTTGAGGCACCCCTGGTCTATAGTGTCTATAGTAATGCTCTCTTTAATTCTTGATATTGATAATTGATGCCTTCTTTTTCTTATTCCTGATTAATCTGACTATAGTTTCTCAATTTTATTGATATTTTGAAAGGATGAGCTATTTTTTAATTTAATGATATAAATTTCCCTTTCAAGACTGCTTTAGCTGTGTCCTACAAATTTTAAATATTTCGATTTATATTCCAATTTCCCTCGTGATGTCTTTGACTCATGTTTATTTAGGTGAATATGTTTGATTTCCTATTATTCAGGGGGAAATTCCAGATATATATTTGTTATTGATTTCTAGTTTAAATCTTTTATAGCCACAGCATATAATTACCATGATTTTATCTTGGTGAATATTTCAGGTACAAAGAGAATGTATCTTCTGATGTTGGATAGGATATTCTATAAATGTCATTTAGTCAAGGTAGCTAACTTCTATATTCTTATTAATGTCTATGTACTTTTTCTATTCATTTCTGAAAGAAGAATGTTGAAATCTCCAACTATTATTGTATTTTTTACTGTTCATTTTCTTCTTGGTCTATTTTTTTGATAAGTTATTGCTTTATGTATTTTGATGTTATTGGTTATCAACAAAATTAGGATTGCTATATCCTTTTTATGAATTGACCCTTTTATCATTAATAAATATTCCTATTTCTGAGAAAAGTCCTTCTTCTGAAGTTTATTTTTGTCTGATATTAATATATCTACTTCAGATTTCTTTTGCTTAGGATTTGCAGGCCATATATTCATCTGTCCCTTTACTTTTAACATATCTGTGTCTTTATGTTTAAGGAGTGTTTATGTACAGAATGGAGCTGGGTCTTGCTTTTAAAATAAATCCAATCTCTAACTTACTTTCTCCTTTTTTTTTTTTTGAGACAGAGCCTCAAGCTATCCCCCTGGGTAAAGTGCCATGGCATCACAGCTCACAGCAACCTCCAACTCCTGGGCTCAAGCGAGTCTCCTGCCTCAGCCTCCCAAGCTGGGACTACAGGTGCCTGCCACAACGCCTGGCCATTTTTTTTGTTGTTGCAGCCATCATTGTTGTTTGGCGGGCCCGGGCTGGGGATTTGAACCCGCCACCTTAGGTGTATGTGGCTGGCGCCTTAGCCGCTTGAGCCACAGGCGCCGAGCCCTTTTCTCCTTTTTTATCTATGGGAATAAGATTAAACTTATAAAATTTAACAAAGGAAATGGGGTTAGTCTGGTGTTAGATTTAAGATAAACACATTCTGCTTCAGAGTAATCACAATTTTTTCTAAGTTTCTTACAACCCATCCATAAGCAATCACTTCTAGATTTGGTTAGGAATCACAGTCTAATTTAATATACTGAATTTTTAAGTTTAAAAAATAGGATAATATTTATTTATTATGCTATTTCTAGTACCTCTGATTTTCCAAAACTTACTAGCAGTATTTCTGTGCTTGCATACATCAGTTCCTAAACATAATTCATCTAAGTCTGGTGACTAAATATATTTAAATATAACTAGTATACATTAGCTACTTTCATAGACTGAGCTTTAACTTTTCCTTAAGATCTCCTTTCTCTCATTTCCAGGTTAAATACCATTTTCATTAATGCAGATGAACATACAGAAAGCATCACTGCCTCTGGGTAATTTTCTAGGAATGTATGAAATATTGTATTGGACCAAAACCATAACAAAATAATTATCTCAATGATGATTTAGGAGAAGCAGAAGCCCACAGTACAATCCTCTCTTTTGAGTTTCCAAGGAAGAGAGCTGTGATTCTCCTTTGTTTAGTGCCTATAATTGTTTGTTCTAAGGGCGTTGAGGGGAAAAAAAGGGAGTGAACACTTATGGAAGGCTACTCATGTTACAGCTGTTACATTCTGCAACTGTCTTCATTTTATACAGAAGAATAATGAGATATGAAATATTGTGCCCCAAATCAAATAGCCAATGAGAAAGAGTGCCAGGACATGGGTTGGATCTTATCTCCTCTCATAGGAAACATGAACTCTGCACCCAGGCCCAATTTAACCTTTGGCCTGTAGGTTGAAAACATATGTCCTAGGTGTATTGAGCTACCACCCTCCAGCTACCTCAGGCCACCACTATCTCCTCCCTTCTGCACATTTCCTCTGCCTGAAAGCCTGCCCTCTTCTTGTCCCCATGGTAACTCTTACTTACCTTTTAAGTTTCGGTTCAAAGGTTTGCTCCTCTGAGAACCTTTTCCTGTAATGCTCCTCAGCAGAGTTAGCAGCTTCTTCCTCTCTGCAGTCAGTGCATTTGCAACACCCTCATGATGCAAAACTATAGTAAGCACAGCCTGCTCCTGTGTGCCAGCTACCCTCCAGACTATTATACCTAACTTGCATGACCCTCAGTTTTGTAAAGCTAGGGCTACATGCCTCCGGCAGCAGGTACACACTGCACTGACTGAATGAAGAGAGGATTGTGGAATGAGTGAACAAATCACTTGTAGCCTTGCTTTTCCTGCTACAGAACACCTCTCTTCAGAATACACAAGAGGCTTTGTTTGCTGAGTTACTGACTATACTTTTCTTAGGCACCAGGGCACTCCCTCATCAGTGCTGCCACCATTTACAGATTAGACGTTATATGTACACGTACATATTTTCATTTGATTCTCACAACATGTCTACAGCACAATTGTGTTACTATATTTCTATTTCTCAAAGGTAAATTGGGTTTCAGAAACATTAGGCACCCAGTTGGAAGTGGCGAGCCAGGATGTGCAAGTTCATGCTCATTTCACTGAAGCACTTACCTTCTCAGTTGTCCCAAATCTCAGATCAGGGAGATGAATTAACTGTGTACGACCCAAAATGGGGTGTCAGCACTTTATCAACTACTCTTTTTCCTTATTGCTCTGTCAACTCAGTACACAAAAATATTCTAATGTATCAAAAGTTTGTGATTTTGGCTTCTCATTTTAAAATACAAATTATTACTCACCATGTAATTACATCCATTAATGTAGGATTAAAGAGTAAAAGGTCTTCTATTTTCAAGGCCATGGCAAGTTGAAATAGACAGTTAAAATTACTCACAACCATGTAGTTTATAGTATAATATGAGGTACATTTCAGATTAATTTAGCCAGCTATCACATTGTTCCGACATTCTCAATGTTTGCTCAGCTGTTGAAATTTTTTTCTGTTTTCTGTTTTTAACTTAAGGAAGCAATTCTGTCATCAGAAAATTTAACCAACTGGGTTCACTTCCTCTTTCAGGTCATTAGTGGAAATATTAACTCAGGTCATAAGACTGAGCTCAGGGCACCCACTTTATCAATTTCTCTCTAATCTGAGAAACACACATCTCAGCAGACAGTAAAAGCTACAGTACTGTTTATTTATCCAATTGGTATTTCTTGTACTTTTTAATGTTTTAATAGATATGTTGTTTTTATTTTTATTACTCTTTCTTTCAATCATTTATTCATGTCTATGTGCTAGGTGGAAAGCCTGAAGAATTTGTGTCTCTAGGCTACCTAAGCTAAACCTGTTTGTATTTTATATTGAAGTATAATTTTATTATGCTTATTGATGGTCATTCACTATTAGTAACCATACCTTACACTCACAAATCAACCAATAAATGAACAGGTAACTGATTTGTGGAAAGTAATCCTTTTTGAGGGGTTGGGTAGTGGCTCCTGGACAGAGTGAATGGGGGAAGAGATTATGTCTTTCCATCCCTACCCCCTTTTTTTAAAAAAAAAGATAGAGTCTTACTGTGTTGCTCAGGCTAGAGTACAGAGGCATGATCATAGCTCACTGTAGCCTCAAACTCCTGGGCTCAGTGATCTTCCTGCCTCTGCCCTCTGAGCAGCTGGGACCACAGACTGTGCCATCATGTCTGGCTTATTTTTTAGTCTTTTGTAGACATGGTGTGTGTGGGGGGAAGTTCTCACTATGTTATCCAGGTTGGTGATGAACTCCTGGCCTCAAGTAATCCTCTCACTTTAGCCTCCCAAAACACTGGGATTATAGGCTCACACCACCATGCCTGGCCAGGTCTTACCTTTTATGAATCCATTTTGCTGTCACTGAGTTCCAAAGTGTGACAACCAGATGTTCAGAAGCTCCTAAAAAGACTGATGCATAAACAGCACTTTCATTGGTGCCCCAGAACATCGAGGGTAAACGTGAACTTTGTAACCTGACATAGCACACACCGTCTATGCACACCTCTCCACCTCCAGCTTCAGCGTCTCTCATGTTATTTTCTCCAGCAAAACTAAACCATGTACAATCTCCCAACTCATAAATGGGTTTCACCTACTTCCTTTTCATGTTCCCAGTTGTCTTCCCTTCCATGTTGTTCCCATTGATATCATCTTGTTTCTCTTTCTTGGCCTTTCAAAGTTCAACCTGTGCCACCTCTTCTGGGAAGCACACCTTGGTCCTTAACTCTGACTTTAGATGCTCTACTTCTGGGCTCTCACCCTGGGGTGGAGAACCTGCCTTTCTGCTTTCAAGATGTTTCTTTTTTAAGCACCAAAGGAGGCAGGAAAAGCTTCCTCTTTCTCTTCCGCACCCCTTTTAATAAAAGAATTTGTTCTGCAAAATTTGAATTCAATCAAAAGGCTGCATTTAAGGATCCACAAGGCCACTTTTTGTCCTAAGGCTGCAAGTTCCACCCTACCCCACCCCCAGCTTGTGTCAGGGCCCATATCTTGTTTTGGTTGCCCCAGTGCTGATAGTAGGTGCTAAAAATGCTAGTCAAATCATTACTAACCTTGTGTGCCATCTCCTGCTTTGGGTTTATAGCTTCTATTTTTATTGTCTTGATCATTTCATGTGGACTTTTTTTTTTTTTAAAGAGACACTGTCATAGTAATTGTATGTCAAGAAGGAAGTTAGTTCAGCTGTTTTAATTTCCCATCAGTCTCTAAATCTTTAAAATATTTTCTGTGTTGTGACTGGATATATCGTGGCAGCATTTCTTTGCTCCTTCCTGCTGAAAGTCACTTCCTTCCAATATGCTCCAGATCTGCTACTCCAGAAAACTCGGGTCCTGTACTCTTTGGACACACTTGATCCCTGAACGTTTTGAGTCACTGATGACTTCTTTTGTCGTCAAAGGCCTAGCAACCTTTCAGTTTCAGGATGATGAGCAGATCTAACATAGAGGATTTATCTGATTTTTGAAAATGTTTGTCTTTTTTAAAAATTTTGGTTTTGATAGTACAGTACAGTTTTCAATCTGTTTACTATTGGGTTACATAGTTCTTTTTCAAAGGAAACCCATGGTCACCTCAAGGTTGGCAATGTAAACGAGAATCTGCACATGAGGAGTTAAATCCGGGGATAATACTATGTTTCCCTGAAAAGAAGACCTACCCAAAAAATGAGCCCTAGCAGGATTTCTATGCATTTGTTAAATATAAGCCCTACCCCGATAATAAGACCTAGTGATGGGTGTGGCTATGTAGATACACATTTCGGTGCAGAGCGGTAAGGAAGAATGGAATACCTTTTATCTGCCATAGCTCCTCTCTTTGAGCAGTTTGCACTTGGCGGGTGCGTGTGTGGTAACCGAGGTTGCAAGCATCCTATTGCACATGTGCGAATGGCTAGGGGAAAGGAATTCATGCATCACTAGCGCCAGCCCCACCAACAAGGTCAGCTCCCCCATCAGGTTCCAGAAGAAGATGACTTAACTGTATTTGAATAAATGTAGATTGTTGTATTATATTTAATAAAAATAAGACATCCCCTGAAAATAAGCCCTAGTGTGTCTTCTTGAGAAAAAATAAATATAAGACAGTGTCTTATTTTGGGGGAAACATGGTATATCCCGGCAACTTCATCATTAGTGTCTGCAGGGCACAGCTTCTCAAGAACAACATGAGCAAGTCCAGGGATGTGCAGTGACATTTCCCTAATTTTCCACAGCACAGAGGTGACCAGGCTAGACTCTAATTGTAGCTTTCCTAAAGACTTGAGAATAACAAAGGTGAAAGAGAAGTAAGAGAAGAAAGCTACAACTACACAGACTGATTTTTAAAATTTAGTTTGCTCTTTTAGCTCTTGGTCTCTTAGGAGGAAGGGGGAATATGAGCTTAACCACCAGCTGACACCTAAACTCACTTGACACTTAAACTTACCTACACTACTAAAAGTCTTCACCTAAGAAAGTGAAGACTTTCTATATCTTGATTGTTAAACATATATCTGAGGACTCACTCTCTCCCAACTATGTGTTCCATTAGAGGCTACGCTAACTTCCATTTACAGATATGGTCCTATCCCAAAGCTTGCATAAGGCAGCCATATCTGACTCTATCTAATGAGAGATATGTGCACAGTGTATACGTTAGAGAGGGAGGGACAAGGTTTTTGCAGAGGGGAGTAGTTTGGGTACAACTTTATATAGTCAGTCAACAAACCATTATTAAAATCCCTGGCAATATGGTGGAGTGGAAGGGGCATCCAAACTGGAGCCAAAAGGCCTGGGCTAGACCTATATCAGAAACTTTCTAGCTTTGTAACTCTGGACACCTCTTAAAGGCAGGACACAATTATAAGAGGGACTTTCACTAACAAATGCAATCAGTGTAACCTGGTTCTCTGTACCCTCAATGAATCCTCAACAATAAAAAAAAAGTAATATAAAAATAGGTTTTCTGAATTTCTGTTATTAGAAATGAAAAATAAGCATGAGATAAATAAAAGAGGGGATGCATATGAGAAGTTTCTTTAAAACTACAATGCTTAATGCTGTTAGTAGTAGTTACATGAAAGGCCCTGTGTTTAGCATTGTGAAGGTCAATTATGTCTCTTCATAAAGGTGGTTGTGAGTGTAAAATATGATAAAAACATTTTAAAACTATGAGTAAGGCAAGATCCCCACTTTTAAGGAAATTTCAAATTGTAAGGAAGTCTTGGGCAGAAACAATATAGAACTAAGTAGTATTTGAAAAACTCTAAGAAAGAACAAATACAGGATTTATATACATTTATTTTTCATTATATAGTTTATTATAACTACCATAGAAGATGACCTACTAATCTCTATTAAGATACTTATCTCACTGATAAGGTGAAGAAAAGCTAGTTAATCTGCTGGCATCGTCTGCATACAGAAATCAGTGGGCTTTGAACTTCCACAAGCAAGGTCACGATCATTGTGTTTTCCGGATCAGTAAATGTAACCAGTCCAATATGGGAGTGCTCAGGTGCATTGTGAAGTGTGTGCTTGGCACACATCTCATTCTGTTTCTGTGGAGTTAAGTTGTAGCCTGGTGTCACTTCCAGGCTCAAGAGGACCACTGGGAGACCAAGCACGCTGCCTTTTGGTGCAGCTGCACCTTTTATCAATACGATGCAATGTGCCCAGCAGTGAAAGGGATCCGCTTTTTACTTTGAACTAACAGCTGAATTCATATCACGGCTCATTTTGTTAAGAAGTAAAACAGTGCCAGGTTTGGCGGAGAGAGGAAATTTGTTTTAACCATGCCCCTTGGGGAATATATTGCTATATAAAAATCACAAGATAGCTTTCTTTATTCTGAGTCCACTTAAAAATAATCCTTTTATATTTATCTAGGTAGTAAATGCCTTATTAGGTTTGGAGAAAATATTCATACTTGAAATAAAATCTAATGACTTATTGTGGATTAAAAACCTACCCAGGAGTGCAGAGAAGACGTGGAAGGGAGGTGGCAGAGAACTGCAAATCATTCTTAACATTATTTTGGATTAAACACTTTAAAGATATGAAAGAAAAAAAACAGAGATAAATGAAATGAATTCTGTTCTTTCTTGGTTCAAATTCAAATTTAAACAATACTATGAGGTAGTAAAAACCGTCATGTAAAATAAAACTGAATTTTACCCCTTGTATCTTAAGAATTACAAGTGAATATATGAACATGTCTAATATATAAAATGTGGAACAGACTTATGGAACTTTAAATCAAGTTCCATAATAAAAAAATATTAACTGTAATATATTCATCCATCCATGCATCTGTTTATGCACTGATGAACGATTATACTTATGTAATGGTTTTCAAAGTGTGCTGCCTGGACCAGCAACATGAACATCACCTGTGAGCTTGACAGACCTGTAACTCTCAGGCCCCAGCCCAGACCTATTGAATCAGAAAGGGGAATAAGGCCCAGTGATATGGTTTAAGGAGACCTCCCGGTGATTCTGATGTATGCTTACGTTGAGGACCACAAAAGCATGCTCTTTGAAGTGAGAGCAATGGACGCTCAAATGTTTATACTTAGACTTAACCTGGTGCAAGTTATTTAATCCATGTCTTAATTTCCAAATCAATAAACAGAGACACAGTAGGTTGCAAGGCTACTGTTAGGATTACATGAGGTGATATATATAGATGGTATCCAGGGTGCATACACATTATACACATAGTGCTTGGTGCACAGTAAGCCTCAGTAACTGTATCTGTTATCTTCCCAGGCATGTAAGACAGTGAGTTAGATGATGAAGGAACCACTATGGTAATCAGACATGGTTTCTTTCTTCAAGGACCTCAGCCTGGAAGAGGAGCTATACTAGCAAATAAATAATCATGATACAAAGTAGAAAGTGTTAGCAGGCAAAAGACTGATGTATAAAGTACCCTGGGAGAATTTAGAAAGAGTATAGGACGTAACATTTGAGTAGCCCTTTGAACAGGGGAAGCTTTTGGATAAGCACAGATCAAGAGGCAGCAATTCAAATAAAAGGAACAGGAGGAGGCAGAGACCCCTAGGGTCCATAATTTGGCTAGTGGGTTAACAGTAGAGTGACCATATAATTTATTGTCCCAATAGGACACTTTGTGAGTGACAGGGGCATCATCAATATTTAAACCACACAACAAATGTAAATGTGGACCATGCCAGGCACAGCCATCACATGGCCACCCTGGAGAAGAGGCTGTTGGGAGTCTGGGTATTGGACATAGAGATGAAGAGTGGACTAGATTTGAGCAGAGAAGGGTCCCAAACAACAGGCTGAGAGCTCTGTTTGTTAAACAAAGGTCCTACCAGGGAAGTATTTGGCAGCTTTGTGTAGACCATGACAAGAATGGAGAAGGGAATGGATAAGAGAGAGGGATTTCCAGGGTAGAAAAGAGGAGATTTTGAAACCACATAAACAGGTCAGAAAAGGAGAAGATGAACCTGAAGCTCAGATTTCAAGCCTAGGTCAACAAAATCAAGAAGGGCAGGAGAGAGACAAATCAGGGGCTGTATCATGGGTTCACTTTCACATATAACGTGTTCAGTCTGATGGGCTCCATTACATACACGTGACTGGGTCTTGCTGTGCCACTGAGATGGGGAACTGCGACATATATAGCTGAGTTATTTTAGTAATGTCCTCTCCATTTCTCAAAAGACAAGCCATTCAATATCTCAATATAGCACATGGGCAGGCTAATTATCTTGTCTGCATTTATTTTATTTAATGAACACTTAAAACTGGGCAACACGGAACGCTTATGTGGTGCTTACTGCGGATCATACTTTTTCTAAGTACTTTACAAATATTACAGTTTTAACCCTCATTAGAAGCTTATGAGGTTGATATAATTAACACTGTTACAGTCATATCCCCACTAAAAGATGGGGATACATTTTGAGAAATGTATCATTGGGCAATTTCGTTGTGCAAAAATCATAGAGCGAACTTAAATAAACCTAGATAATATACAGTATAGTCTCTACTACACACTGAGGCTATATGGTATAGCCTATTGCCCCTGGGCTATACACCTGTCCAGCATGTTACTGTCCTAAATACTGTAGCAGCTATGACACAATGGTAAGTATTTATATATCTAAGCATAACTAAACATCGAGAAGACACAGTAAAAAATATGGTGTAAAAGATAAAACATGGTACACCTATATAAGGGACTTACCAAGCATGGAGCTTATAAGACTGGAAGTTACTCTGAGTCAGTGAGTGGGTGGGTGAATACATGTGAAGGCCTAGGACACTACTGTATATCACTGTAGACTTTATAAACACTGTACACTTAGGCTACACTAAATTTACAAAAAAATATTCTTCTTGGCCAGGCTTGGTGGCTCACATCTGTAATCCTAGCACTCTGGGAGGCCAAGATGGGTAGATTGCTTGAGTTCACGAGTTTGAGACCAGCCTGAGCAGAAAGCGAGACCCCCGTCTGTACTAAAAGTAGAAAAACTGAGGCAAGAGGATCACTTGAGCCCAAGAGTTGAAGGCTGCTGTAAGCTATGATGCCATGGCACTCTACCTAGGGTGACAGCTTGAGACTCTGTCTCAAGAAAAAAAAAAAAATATATATATATATACACACACACACACACACACACACACACACACACAGTTTTTTCTTTCTTTAATAATAAATCAACTGAGCTTATTAATAACTTTTTTACTGTATATGTTTTTCAGTTTTTTAACTCTTTGAATCTTTTATAGTAACACTTAACTTACAACACAAACATACTATATAGTTGTACACAAAATATTTCTTTAGATCCTTATTCTATAAGCTCTTCTCTACCTTAAATTTTTTCTTCCTTTTTAAACTTTTTTGTTAAAAACTAAGACACACATTATTAGCCTAGGTTTTCATAGGATCAGGTTCATTAAGACGCTGCTAGGCAGGAGGAATTTTTCAGCTCCATCATCATCTTACGGGAACACTGTCACATCGGGGGTGCTTGGCTGTGTCTCCCTTTTCAGATGAAGACCCTGAAGCACAGGAAAGTTAAGAGATATGCTCAAGGCTCTATGACTATGAAGTGGTGGAGCCACCATGTGAACCTGGCTGCGGCCTCTGGGGCAGGGAAAAGGCAGCATTTGGGGCAGCATCTCATCTCTCACAGATGCGAGGAGGAGGGCGAGCCCCCTGATGAGGCCAAGGGACTAAGCCAAACTGTTAGAATAGCAGAGGCAGAAGCCATGCTTCCCAGCAAACCAGATTGATAAGCTGGGAGAGGAGCTCATTAGAACAGAAACAAAGGGGAGTGAGCCAAGGCGCATCCCCTGAGGATTCCTCATTTGATTCTGATGCCACTCCCTCACCCTAAGCTCTTACAACACCCAGTGATCGTCTCTCTCTCTTTTTTTTTTTGATTGATATACCTGGTTTCTTGGGAAAATGCATAATGAAAACTTCAATTGTTTATTCTGCAACTTACAAAATAATAATTTGATATATAAAATGAGTTGGTTTTCATTACGTAAGTATAAATGTAAAAAGAAATTACACAAATCATATATATATGCCGTTCAGAGAATCTCACATCCCTGAATTCTTCTATTGCATGTTTTACATCGTACATTTTAAATCTGTTTACCAAGGAAGACCTGTTTTTTGTTTTTTTTTTGAGACACAGTCTCACTATGTTGCCCTGGGTAAAGTGCCATGACGTCATAGCTCACAGCAACCTCCAACTCTTGGGCTTAAGTGATTCTCTTACTTCAGTCTTCCAAGTAGCTGGGACTGGAAGACCAGGTTTTTAATTACGTGTAGTTTCTGCTTACAGCTGCCATCTATCATAAGCTATGTCTATGTGATGAGAGCCCAGTTAAACCTGATATTTAAATAAATCAAGCCACTTCTTCAGGCTGTTTTAATAGCGCTTCAGTGATAGGAATGGCTCTCCTAAGGCTTTACTACACAATCTAATCAGTCTATCAGTCATGATGTATTAGGCTCTGTCCATCTTTCAATCAAGTCAACACTGGTTCTAAACATATAGACACAAAACAGTACAGATTTATTATTGTTATTTATTTTTTTTTGAGACAGAGCCTCAAGCTGTCATCCTGAGTAGAGTGCTGTGGCATCACAGCTCACAGCAACCCCCAAATCCTGGGCTCAAGAGATTCTGTTGCCTCCACCTCCCAAGTAGCTGGGACTATAGGCACCTGCCACAACGCCTGGCTATTTTTTGGTTGTAGCCGTCATTGTTGTTTGGCAGGCCCAGGCTGAATTTGAACCCGTCAGCTCAGATGTATGTGGCTAGTGCCTTAGCCGGTTGAGCCACAGGCGCCGAGCCTACAGATCTATTATTAACAGCATTTTCCCACACCTTAACCCCATAAAGAAATTTAAAGAGAAAATTTCATCTTAACATTTCACCCATTACAAAGGCCTTACTATGGCAACAGGCTTTGACCATGAAACAATACTTTCCTAGATGACGTATCAGGACAACCTGAAACTTAGCAAAAACATAATAATTCAGCATATTAACTATAATTATCACAAATGATATGCATTTAGGAAACTATTCTGCTTCTTTAAATAGCAAAAGGCTTAAAAAAATACATATGCACTTTTTTTTTTTTTTTTTTTTTTTGTAGAGACAAGAGTCTCACTTTGTTGTCCTCAGTAGAGTGCAGTGGCATCACACAGCTCACAGCAACCTTCAACTCTTGGGCTTAAGTGATTCTCTTGCCTCAGCCTCCAGAGGAGCTGGGACTACAGGCACCTGCCGCAACGCCCGGCTATTTTTTGGTTGCAGTTCGGCTGGGGCCGGGTTTGAACCCGTCACTCTCGGTATATGGGACTGGGGCCCTACTCATTGAGCCACAGGCATCGCCCTTTTGCAGTTCTTTTAGAATGTTTGGTCACTGACAATTTTTACCAATTCTATCACTCTTCTTACCCCCATACACCCAGTCCATTCTATGTGGAAATGAACAAAAACTTGCTCAGATTATTAAATCTTAGAGGCCTTCCCATTTTCACCTTAACAAATGGTTAAGTTTTGCATTCATATTCTCTTACGAGTGCAATCTCAATGTTATGGAGAGACATAAAGAAATATCCGCATAGCACAAGTAGTGAAAAGAAATGTCTCATTTAACTCCACACACACATAAAAGGTGAATATGAAACTGTAACACTAATATTTTCTCCTAAATTATTTTAGCATTTTTGACAATTTAATGTTATGAACACTGCCAAAAAAAGATACAAAGCAGGCTGAAGGAAACAGTTTCTTTCTCTGGAAACGATTTGGCAGCAATGATTTTCTTCCGCTCTGGCTCCTGTGTTAGGGGTGCAGGTAGAAGTACAGGGGCTTGGTGTTGCCCAGAAGGTCGTCTTCCTAGTTGGGGAGGCAGCAATCGGAGGAGGAGGAACCGATCAGATAACGGTGGCCGCCCACCCACAGCCGTAGGCCCACTTATAGATGTGACAGCGGTATTGGCAGGAAGGCTGAGGGTCCGCATATACTTCACGGGTAAATTATCAGTGAGATGATTTGGAACACAGCAGCCAGGGCCAGGAGGCCTCCAATCACTCTCAGGAAGACAATCATCTGGGGGCCACAGAGGGCAAAGGAGGACAGGATGAAGCACGTCACCAGGATGATAAAGCCACAGCAGAGCGTGGCAGCGGCTGCTCTTCCCTATGCATAATCCATCAGGCTCTGGCAGTCATCGTTTACGACCCGCTGCTGCCGCCCTCGTGGAAGCATCTCCACCACGGCGAGGATGTCTGGATGTGGTTGCTGGATTGCGGCCAGCGTGATGATCTCCAAGGCGACGGCGCTGAGCAGGAGCAGGGGCAGGATCCTCCTGCAGCACTCACAGGCCAGGCCGCAGTGCCACAGGTTGACAGTTGCCACGCAGAGCAGAGGAGCGTGCGGGGCACCAGCAGCACAGAAAGTCCTAGTGCTCGTCTTAATCCTAGCACTTTGGTTATGAGCATTTCGTTAGCTATTTGTGTCCCCCACTAAACACTGAGCCCCTTGACAGTTGCGATTTGTATTACTTGACTGTATCCCCAACACTAATCCCAGGGCCTGGCTCAAAGCAGGTGCCCTAAGTAAAATGGCTTTGAATGGATGGATAAATGACTGAATAAATGAAGAACTACTAACTGAATGAAATGAGAGAAGGGGTCTGATCAATTAGACCAGAAGGAGGATTATAACTCATCTAGTCCAATCCTATTGTTTTACAGATGATGTGAGACCCAGAGAGGTTAAAGGGCTTGCTAAGGCCCCAGAGCTGGACCCAGAACCCAGAACACACAGGCGGATTTTTTCTCTTCTTTGCTCTGCTAGGAGCATGAAGACAGCTCCCACAGTCACTCTAACATTTGCTGGCTGGTTATTGGGAATGCAGAATACATTTTCCCATGGAGACAGGTTTTTTCTTTCTTTCTTTCTTTTTTTTAAATGGTGGTTCAGTTCCCAGGCCAGGCCACAAAAGCCTATTTACCCCATAGCTGAGCTCAACTATCAAACCAGCAGTAGCTTTGAGGCCTCACTACATCCCAGCTCCCAGCCTGCAGTCCGAGGGGCAGGTGGGCAGCTGGCTCTGCAAAGGGGGTGGGCAGAGCTCCCTTGAGCAGACCAGAGTGTGGGGTGGGGGCTGGGCAGGGGGGCTGGGCAGGGGGCCCGGGCAGCAGCTGCAGGAGCCTACAAGCAGCCTCTGAATGCCTTGGTGGTTCTTAAGTGGATTGTTTGTAAGTTGGGAACTGTCTGTACTTAGAAAGGCGGATTTCAAGAGGTAGGGGATCCTATTTCACTTGAAGGCCCACAGTAATGAGGGTTCTTTATTCATAATGAAGTAGCCACTAATTGGAGGGACGGACTCAGGAGGCCTGCTGGAATTTTGTTCTCCTGGACCAGAACTGAGTAATATTATGCAGTAGCCTGGCAACCCCTTACTTTTGCATAAAATTCATATAAAAATCTACCATGAAGTGCCTGTCTGACATTCACTGTGTTTATTATTAATAATGATAATAACAGGGTGGCTCATATACAGTCATAAGGCTGACAACGTAAATTGGATTCTCAGTTTCCTCAAGTTTTTTCCCCAGCCAGATTAGGAACATTTGGAAAATTCTTACTCCTGGAGTGGGCTGAAAGCTTTCATATTTACCCAGAGGAGACATGGCTCCAGTTTCTAAGGGCTCATCCAGGAGATGATCTCTTTCCTTCCTCCGCCTCCTCGGAGAGGCAGAAACATTCCATAAATTCACAAATGTTGTAAAAGCAAATAGATGAAAGAAATTAATGTTAATAGAACTGAGAAAATTACAGTAGGGGAATCAATTATACCAAGGTAATACAGTTAGCCTTTCTGGACTTAATGAAGTGTGGTCAACTGCAAAGGAATGTTCTGGTGCCCCCTGGAGGATTCTCAAACCTAACAGAAATGGTTATTTAGTACCTTTCTTTAGAGGCTTAGAAACTCCTCCAGAGGCACTGTGCGTCTTCTCCCGGGTTGGACTCAACTTTAACCCAGCTCAATCACACACTGAGGGGGAAGGCAGGAACTAAATCTCACATTTAAGAGGTTTCATCCACCACAAGTTTGTTGTTAGAGCGTAGGCTTTTGGATCAACAACAGAATCTGCTTTTGGTTTGTGAAGTTTATAAACCCAACTGTGCAAGGTTCACAGTTACATGTGTGATCTCTCAATTTTTCTGGGTTGAGTGTTTAGTGAACAAGGAAGTTTGCTTCTGTGAACCTTGCTTTGTCTTGTGCAGGAAAGTTAAACATTCTGGAAAGTTAAACATTTAGCTTCTAAATTTTTACTGCCCTGGGATTCCTCAGGGACATGACTCCAGTATGATGACGAAATGGCCATCAGAGTTGTTTATTTCATAGTCATAGAACAGTCAGCAGATGTGAGGACCCACTGCCTGGCTCCAATAGCACTTAAGATGACTGTGGACCATCTATCCTCCCCTCTATATGGGAGTGATTAAAATCACAATATTCATGTATAATGTCACTGACATTCAGTCTTAGGCCACTCTATCTGAAAGACATTGACCAGGTTTCACTAAATTTGCAAAGAACCATGCTGGTACATTATTATAATTATACATGTTTCACAATAGTTATAAAATAAATACCATATTATAATATGGTACACATGGTCCTAGATTCAGGATGGTTTGACTTGATTATTTTTCCACTTCACCATGGTGCAAAAGCAATACCCATTCAGCAGAAACTGCCCTGCCAGTACCCACACAACCACTCTGTTTTGCACTTTCAGTAAAGTGTGAAATAAATTACATGAGATATTCAACACTTTATTATACAACACCCTTTGTGGTAGGTGATACTGCCCATTGTAGGCAAATGTAAGCATTCTGAAAATGCTTAAGATAAGCTATGCAGAGTTCAATATATTAAATTCATTTTTGATATAATATTTTCAACTTAACAATGGGTTTATTGGTACATAACCCCATGAGGAATCAAGGTAGACTATCTGTATTACACACACACACACACACACACATATATATATATACACACACACACATATAAAACGATATTGTACAATACTATAGTACAATAATACAACTAATAAAAACCTCTACTAACGTTATTTTTGGTACCATTCTATTTTCATACACTGAATACTTAATTTATTTATGCAAATAAAATTATACAGGAATGCATTAAAATTCAAATCATGAAGTCACTCTAAACATAATTTCAGACTTCCAGAAAAGCTGTAAGAATTCTTTGCATTCCTGAATACCCTTCACCCAGATGCTCAAAATGTTAACATTTACTACATTAGTCTTTTCTTTTTCTAAAAAAACACACACACACACACACCCCAGAGGGTTTTTTTCTGAACTGTTTTAAGAGTAAGTTGTAGATATAATGTTCCTTTACTCCTAAATACTTCAATATGTATTTTCTCAAAGTAAAGAATTCTCTTATAAAAACAGTACAATTATTGAAATAATGAAATTAATATGGAAATGATATTACCTCATCTACAGACTTCATGGTGACTTTATCAACTGTCCCAAAAATACCTTTTGTAGCAAAAGAAAATCTAACTCACGCATTGCACTCAGTTGTCATGATTTTTCAATCTCCTTTAATCTAGGACATTCTCTGGCCCTGTCTTTGTTTGGGCCAACTATTTGATAGAGCGTCCCTCATTTTGGGTTGTCTGATATGTCCTCATGGTTAAATTAAGGTCCTATTCCTACGGTAGCATACCAAAAATGCTTCGGGCTTTTTCTCAGTGCATCATGCCACCAGGCACACACTGCTGGTTGTCCTGTAACTAGCAACCGTAACTTTAATCTTTTGGTTAAGGTATTGCTTGCTAGGTTTGTCCATTTAGGACTACTATTTTACCCTTTGTAAATAAAAAGTACCTTGTAGGGATATACTTTGAGACAATGTAAAGATCTTTTTTTTGAAATTTCTTTTGAGACAAGTTCACTCTGTTGCCTGGGCTAGAGTATAGCAGCCTGAATAGCACACTGCAGCCTTGAACACCTGGGAGCAAGTGATCCTCCCTCTTGGCTTTCCTAGTGTCTAGGATAGGTTAGGTGCACAACAGGAAGCCTGGCTAATTTTTCTGGGTTTTTTTTTGTTGTTGTTGTTGCAGTTTGGCCAGGGCCTGGTTCAAATCCACCACCCTTGGTATATGGGGCTGGTGCCCTACCCAGTGAGCTACAGGCGCCACCCAAATTTTTGTTTTTTGTAGAGCCAGGATCTTGCTATGTTGCTCAGGTTCATCTCAAACTCATGCCATCAAGTGATGCCTTGTCCTCCCAAAGTGCTGGAATTACAGGCAAGAGCCACCACGCAAAGCATATTGGTGAGCTTTCTAATGAAGCTTTCCCATCTCCCTTGTTTATTTGCTTAAATCATAGTAGCTCCAGGATTCTTGCTTATCAATACTATTACATTTATTAATATTCATATCGATTAGTATTTTACACTTACTATTATTTATTTAAATGAGTTATTTTAAAGCTTACATTATCCCATTTTAGGCCAACGGAGCCCCTTCAAGCTGGCTCCTGAGTCATTTTGACATGGACTTAATATTCTTTCAGCACTTCTTTCATTTTGGTATAACAATATATTCCAGGCCCAAACCGTTCATGTTCCAACTTTGAAGTTAGCCGTTTTTCCAAGAAGCCCTGGTTCCTTTTAGAGGAAAAGAGTATATACAGAAATGAAGATCTGGTTTCTAGCTTTGCTCACTGCTAAGGAAGATAAATTGCTTCAAGGTCATCTCAGAGGACAGAGCTGAGAAATGTTTATAAAGACATATAAATAAATATATGTAGATATACACACACTCTTTTATACACAATACACACACATATATTCTAACCATGCACATGTATATCCATTTACATATATATGTATGTATCAAAGCACATACACACATGTACATAAACGTGTGTATCTGTGTATGTGAATGAGTTCACACCTATATGTAGTATCTCCAATTTGAACCCAGTGCTGCAGGGTTCATTCTATCTCTTCTTTTCACCATAACTGTAGTTCCCTTCTCCAAGAGTGCAAAACCTGGCTTCCATTATCCACAGCTTATTTGCTCAATCCTAGAATGTACAAAGAATGGTTTCAGAATTGCTAACCTATGCTTCTGCAAAAAGAGAGGTCTACTAATTAGAGCTAAAGCTTCCGAGGGAGTAGCATGACATCAAATCAAAGGGGTCAATATCGCCATTTCACAAGTTAGTCCTTTTGCCAAAACCAGCAAGAAAACAATAGTGAGAAAAGCACTTTATCCTTCAAATCCTTCCCTATGTAGTTTCTGCTCCTGCTTGCTAACCTGCCAAAGTTAGAGTTTGCCCAGCTGTGACAAGAGAAAACTGGCTCTTGTTTGGTAGCACACCAGAGATTTATTTATTAATCATTAAATTATATTTTGTCTCGTTCCATAACAAACCTTCAAGTAATAACATATCTAAGCAGAAGAGTTAACATAAAGAAAGAAAGATGAAAAACATAACACAGAGAAAAGAGGAGATAATTTTATGTGGAGCAGAGATGTTCTAAGACGGAAACCGGGAGGGAGCTGTAAGTCTGTGATGGGTGGAGCTTTTGTATTTGCCTATTGGTGGCTGCAAACAAATTACCTCAGTTGTCTCCATCCTAACCACACTCTTCACTTCCCCAAGTTCATTTCAATCTATCTCTGTCCACACATGGACTAATTATATTCATTTAGTTATCTTCACAGTGAAGGTATTTTTTAAAATCTTATCTCTTAAGCTGGTAATAGGTTTGGTATTTAATTCCTGGAATAGAAGCAGTGTTTTGCCCAAGTCAGCCTTGCTCTGGAATCCTGTGTTATATATACCTACATTATACCCTAGGGTCCCTGAATCAGAATCTCTAGGGGAGGAGTCTGACTTATTGTTAACAAGATATCCAGCTGATTCTGAAGCACTTTAAAATATAAAAAGTCACATTAGATAACCATGTTAACCTTAGCTCAGCCCTCAAGACCAAATGCAATCAATGCCAATATCCAGGAGAATGGCTTATAGAATCAGCCCAAAATTAACACTAACCTTTTTTTTTTAAGTTCATGTTTGTCCACAAAATATGAAACTTCAAAATATTTTTTCATTTAATTTTCTTTTTATGAAGCCAATTGTTTACTAACTACAACTTATTTATAGAAAGAGCCTATCTCCTTTTTAAATTCTCTTCATTTCTAATTTAACTAATTTTATCTTGAGCTACCAAAAGCTTTAAAAATGTTTCTTCCTATTGACCAAGTTATTTTATGGGAGCCAATTCCTATAAAATTCAGAGGAATTTTCTGAAATATGGGCAAGTATTTATTCGCAAAGAAGTTTCAGACAGGATTATTTGCTCACAAATGTAAACACCACAAGGGTCTAATGTTAGGTAATTTTATATAGTGGAAAACTGGCTTATCATCAATACTTCCTTTTTGATTAACATTTTTTTTAGACACAGGGAAATGCTTATGACAAATTTAAGCCCTTTAAGGCAGAGCCTGGACCCTGTTCTGTGCTAAATCCCCAATATCCACGCAGTGCTAAACTTTTAGTAGGTCTTCCAAAAAATATTTTTCAAGTTATATTAAGATTAAAAAGCATAAAAAAGTATATCACTGGGAGAAAATACTTGCAAAAAAAGTCATATATGATAAAGTACTGTTATTTAAAATATACAAAAATAGCATCTAGTTACAGAGTTAAATCTTAAAACCCAACAATAAGAAAATGAACAACCCAATAAAAAAATGGGCAAAAATGGGCAGGCTATGTGAACAGATACACCACCAAAGATGACAGACATACAGCAAGTAAACCTATGAAAAGGCTTAGTAAGCCTATTTATGTCTAATATCATAAATCATTAGGGAATTGCCAATTAAATAAACAATGAGCTGCCACTACCTACATACTAGAATGGTTAAAATCCAAAACACTGACACCAAATGTTGATGGAGTTGTGCAGCAGCAGGAATGCTCAGCACTGATGGTGGGATACTAAATGATAGGCCTTCTTTGGAAGACTGCCTGACAGGTTGTTCTTGCCATATGATCCGGTAATTGTGTTTGTTGGTATTTACCTGAAGGAAATAAAAAACTACATCCACAAGGAAACCTATGCACTGAATGTTTATACCATTTTTATTCCTAATTGCCAAAATTTGGAAGCAACCAAGATGGCCTGCAGTAGGTGAGTGAATAAATCAGCGGTGGCATATTCAGACAATGGATATTATTCAATACCACAAGGAAATGAGTTATGAAGCCATGAAAAAAAAAACATGGAAGAAGCTTAAATGCATATTATAAAATGAAAGAAGCCAATCTGAAAGGCTACATTCTAGAAAAGGCAAAAACTATGAAGGTGGTAAAAAGATCAATGGTTGCCAGGGCTTGGGAGAGGGAGGGATGGACAGGTGGAGCACAGAAGAGTTTAGGGCAGTGAGTCCACGTTGTATGCCACTATAATGGTGGATACATGTCACTATACATTTGTCAAAACCCAGAGAATCTACAGCACAAAGAATGAACCCTCATGTAAACTACAGACTTTGGTTGATAACAGTGTGTCAGCGTTGGCTCATTGATTATAACAAACGTACTGCGCTGATGGGAAATGTTGACAGTGGGGGAGGCTGAGTGTATGTCCTGGGTGTGTGTGTGTGGGGGGGCATGTTGGGCAGTGGAGAGCGGCTATGTAGAAACTCTCTGTATCTTTTTCTCAATATTTCTGTACATCTGAAATTGCTCTAAAATAGTCTATTAACATGTTTATAATACATATTTTTTTCTACATATGAGCCTTTGAAAATGTACCTATGAGAAAGGTGAAAAGACAGATATGGTAAAGATGAAAAGAGAAGATAATAAAAACCACGTTTTAGACTTTAAAAAATATGTCTACCATTTGCCAACCACATTAAAAACAAGAGAGAGAAATAAAGTGTTGCTATTAAAGATGATGGAAAGAGGGTGGAAGCTATCTATTTAGCTCTGTTCATTTCTGAATAACTAAATGAACAGACTCAAGAGAGCTGAACAAATCTGGCAAGGAAAAAAAACCTAGAAACCACCTGGTTAATCAGAACTCTGCAAGTTTTAAGAACTGATGCCTCAGGTATCTTTGAAAATGGAGGTGACAGTGAGGTTAATAGAAGTAAGCTTGGTCAGATGTCCATTTAAGTAGTTAACTGTCCAGATCCCTCCCTTTAACCCAAGAAGGAAAGGATGCTTTCCTGGAAAATGTAAAGCAGAGGGGATGTGCTGTGGACCCAGGCACAGCTGAAGGCATGGACATTGTTATGAGTACAGGACTATTAGAGGAAGTTTACATATTAAATGTTGACAGTCTGGTTTCTTCTCCCACCATCGCTCCCACAATTTTGGCAACAACATATATACTTTCCAAGTAAGAAACGAAACCATCTCTCTTACAGAAGCTGAGAAGCTCAAGAAAATATATCCTAATACATAATAAACACTTTAAAATACAATAAAGATACTGACAGCCAGATCACTCTTTAATGTATCCCAATCGTGGTTTCATTCTTTAATATGAGACTGTAACCAAGACTTCCAGTCATTTGAGGAAAGTTTCTCTAGTCTATAAAGAACTAAAAGCTGAATGATGCAAATGGAAAGACAACAGAGATATTTCATTTAGAAGAAGACTTAAACAATTCATATTTTCAGAGACATGAGAAAATATTTTAGTCATAAAGCAAGAATAGGATGCTATAAAAAAGGAACTTTTAAAAATAAGTAAAAATGTTCAGGAAAAACCCAGTAGATTAGAAGATGAAATTTAATAGACTTCTCAAATAGTACAGCAAAAAGATAAAACTAGGACAGAAAAAGCAGGGTTTCACTCTGTCACCCAGGCTAGAATATAGTAGTATATGATCTTAACTTGCTGCAACCTCAAACTCCTGGGCCCAAGTGGTCCTCCAGCTTTGGCCTCCCTAAGTGCTAGACTTAGGGAGCCACTGCCCCTAGTCAAGATAACTTTAGATACTCAGATTGAGCACATGAATCAGAAGTATAGAGAGATTTATAACTGAAGCCCATTCAGTTCTTCAGCCTACTAACTGGCATTTCAAACTGGAAGGTGGAAGGCTGTCCCCACTTAGGAGACCGGAGAATATGTATTTTCAGTCTTTTGCTACATATTTCTTTGAGGATCTTCATACTGTCTTCCATAGAGGTTCTACTAATTTGCAGTCTCACCAACAATGTATAAGCATTCCTTTCTCTCTGCCTCCTGCCAGTATCTACTGTTTGTTTGGTTTTTTAACATGGCCATTCTGACAGGGGTAAGGTGGCATATCTCACTGCAGCTTTAATTTGAATTTCCCTGATTAGTGATGTTGAACATTTTTGCCTGTTTGTTGGCAATTTGTCTACTTTCTCTTGAAAAAGTTCTGTTCATGTCTTTTGCCAACTTTTTGATGGGCGTATTTGTTTTTATCTTGCTGATCTGTCTGAGTTGTTTGTGGATTTTGGAAATGAGTCCTTTGTCAGATGTATTGTTTGTGAGCACTTCCTCCCATTCTGTAGGTTGTCTACTTATTCTGTTGATTATATCCTTTTTTAAATTAAGTCAAATTTATTTATTTTTCTTATTGCTGTATTTGTCTTTGGGGGTCTTAGTCATAAAATATTTGCTGAGGGTGTAGGCTGATATCTAGAAAGTTTTCCTACATTTTATTCTAGAATTTTTACAGCTTCATGCCTTCATGTCTTTTATTTATTTTGAATTAAATTTTGTATATGACGAGAGATGGAGCAGGGTCTTGCTTCATTCTTCTGCATGTGGCTATCCAATTTTCCTGGCACTGGGGTTTTTACCATGAAAAGGTGCTAATTTAAACAATGCTTTTTCTGCATTTATTTAGATGACCAATAGATGTCTTTGCTTCTGTTTATGTGCTGAATCAAGTTTACTGATTTTCCTGTCTTTGCCTCCCTGGGATGAAACCCACTTCTGTTCATGGTGAATTATCTTTTTGATGTGTTGTTGAATTTGGGTGCCTGGATGGGTTAGAGGCCTTGGCTGATGCCTGGGAAGGTCATAGGATGTAGGAGCTTTACAGGTGCCTGGGCATATCTTGGGACTGCAGAAGCCCACTCACAGCTCAGGGTATAGTGTCTGCTGGGGGAGTACAGACCCCCAGTGATCTCTCCCCTGACCCCTTCCCATGTGTGGATGCCCCTCCAGATAGCTTCTGATCTTGGAAAGCAGATCACCTTGCCTCTCTCTCCCCACTTTGGGTGTCTCTAGCTGCTTCTCTGATAATTTGTAGTGCTGTCTTTGAGACAGTCCACACACAGGTGAACCTCTCCTTGAGATCAGTGAGTACAGACAGCTTCTAGTCTGCCATCTTGCCCCCTACCCAAAATCTCACCACATCAATATTTTCATTTCAGATTTTATACTATCATGAATCTCTTTGGAGCTATCGATTCATGCGGGTGAACTGGCAGATATAGAAAAATACAATGGTAACAATAAAAATGTAAATTCAACAAATACATGTGTATAAGCAGCAATACGTCAACAACCTGAACACACGTTAGCTATGACAATTTTCCTCTGATAAGTGAATGTTCACCAAGTTATAAAGTCCACTGACCACTGACAGTACCACCTTTGTGGCATAAACGCACTTTGAAGAATAAATGTAGAGCTAGAAAGCAAAAGAATGTATATAAAAATTATCACAATGAATTTCAATATAATAGTAATAATACATTTCAAATTTGTCACATATGTGTGGACTAAGTTTTTTGCCCCATTCAAAGAAACAAATTGCCAAGCGCCTACTTAAGGGAGGCCACAGCTGGAACAACACTCTTCTTCGGAAACAGAGCTATAGAGCTGTATGTAGCTCATCAGCAAGGGCTCTGGTTGTAAGTACAAGAGTCAAGTAGAATCTGAAACAATGATTAGAAAGGAACCACGGAATTTAAGGACAGAAGTGGAGGTGGATTTATATGAAACTAAAGTAGCATAAGCTTCAGAGGCCCTTTGAAGATCTTGTACCTAATTCTGCATTTTTTCCCTCTAAATTGGGCTTCAAGCATGATATAAGCCTGGGCCTGCCCAGAATGAAAGGTCCCTGGAAATCACCAAAATGAACCGTCTGATTTTACAGATGAAGAAACTGAGGCCTGGAAAGGACAACTTGGGTAAAGCGTGGATCAGTGGTTTAATTAAAAGCTGGCCTTTCCTGGTGTTTCCTTGGAAAAGACTGCATTACACTACTTGGTCACACTGCAGTAACTTCCCTGGCTAGGCCTATAGGTCCTTTTAAGGCAGACTCCCCACAACACACAGCCTCTGCAGGAGCAGCCCTTGACCTATTCCCTAACAGGAGTGTCTTCACCGCTTCCCTGTGACCCTGTCCCTCATCCCCACCTCCATTCCATTAACACAGCTGATTAGACCTAAGTTTATCACCCGACCCCAGGGAGTCATTCCATCTGGGTCAGTGACCTGTGAGGTCATCTGGTATAAAAAGCTCTCCTCAAACACAAAAACCAGTGAGTTAGCCTAGTCAAATTTTCTCTCCTGGAAATAAGAACTGGGGACTATGGAAACTATGGAAAGAAAACAACTAAGAGTGTTGAACTGAAGAAGACAGAGACCCAGAGGGTGGCTGCACACTCAGCCCAGAATGTGGCTGCATACTCAGCCAGAAATCCTGGAGTTCTGTCTGCTGAGGGAAAGATGAAATAAGTCAGTTTTCATACCCTGAGGGATGCTCTGGTCCTAAAGTCCTTGAGTCTAGTTGGAATGTTCTTCCTGCAAGGCCTGGCCTGGTGGCTCCAACTGTTACTTTGTTTCCAAGTTTCTCCTAATAATCCCTAACCTTGTCCTGACCACCAGTTCTCAGAAAGCACCTGATCTTGCATAAGGTGCTACATCAGCACAAACTCAGCTCCATGTTTGTGAAAACTTTGATGCAAAAGCAGGGAAACTCCCTTCAAAGCGAAGTCTAGACTCACCTGTGAGGATAAACTCCTCCTTTGTCTCTTTTTTTTTTTTTTTTTTTTGAGAAAAGACTTTAATAGGTCTTTGTGGAGAGGGAACCAAGAACATATTCTGGAATGGAGACAGAGATCACGGGAGGCAGAAAAGGGCTCTGCAGCATTAAGTGGGTGTTAACTATCCTAGTGGGCGGGTTGCAGCTCCCAAGCTGCTTCCCTTTACACTAACCACACCATTATCTTCCCTGAGGACCTCAGGAGGTGGCAACACAGGACCAACAGCACTCTGGGGTGGGAGAGATAAGCTGTCAGGGGCCAGGCGGAGTTTGGAGGAGAGACATGTCCTTCACAAGTAGAATCTTGGCCAAGGAATTCTATAAGGAGTCACATCTCTGAGTTGTAATTCTCTCCATCACAGATGGCAAAGGATGAACTGCAGCAGAGAGGCCTGGGTGGCTGAGGACATAGAGACAAACAAGCCAGAATCGGGGAACACACAGCATTGCTGTGGAATTCCTGAGGATGTGGGGAACATCACCTATCTGATCATTAAAGTGAAGCATGACGTGAAGCATGAAGTGAAGATCTGAGTTTCACTTGGTTTCATGGATTGTCACTAACATGGTTAGTAATAATAATCACTGTCCGGTGTTACAGCAATCCAACCATCAGGTATTTATCCAAAAGAAAAAAGACATTTTATAAAAAAGATACTTGCACTTGGATGTTCACAGAAGCATGATTCACAATTGCAGACATGTGGAAACAGCCCAGGTGCCCACCTACACATGAACAGATTTATAAAAGGTAATATATGTGCACCACGAAGTACACTCAGACATTAAAAACTGGTGATCTAGTACCTTTTTCAACAACCTAGAGACCATTGTTCTAAGCAAAGTATTGTAAGAATGGAAAAAAAATACCCCTCAATACTCAGCTGGAACTATGTGATTGACACTTACATGCGCATATAGAATCAAGTAGGTGGGAAGGGGTAGAGGGCTTGAGTAAATTCACACATAACTGGCATAATGCTCACACTGGATGAAGGGCACCCTTATAACTTTGACTTAAAAATGTATAAAAGCAAATTATGTAACTGATATGTGTGTATCCCTGTAATAACCTGAATTTTTTTTTAAAAAGGAAGGTTTTTAGGTGTGAATAAATGCATGCATGCATAAATAAAAAGGATATGAACCAATTTGTGTTATGTTTTAAGATGCTTCAGAGACCTGATTCAAGCAGAATTAAATAATTAGGAAGCCTTAATCATACTGCAGAACAGTGTTTGGCAACCTTTTTTATCTGATGGCACACTTGAACTTCTACAGCACACTTAAATTATGGTGATCAAACAAAAAAGAATAAAAAGAAAAAGGATACTTACTACGTTTTGAACTTTGAAAAGTAATTAAATAAATGTTCTTTAAAAATTTTTGTGACACACCTGAGATCCTCTCACAGCATACCAGTTGAAAGTCACTGCTCTAGAGGTAGGACAGCTCCCAAGTTGGCTAATTCTATGGCTTTGTGAAGTCCTGAAGGACACAGGTTCTTTCCGCTCCATCTGCCACTCTCCGCACACTGCCTTTGCCCTCACCTGCTACCCTTCATGGTCCCAAGAAGGTTGAAGCAGGTTCCACATGTTACATCGGATATGACATTCAGGTAAATATAGGAATGATCTTTTTTCTGAGTATCTTTTTTTAGGAATAAGAACACTTTTTCCAGAAGGCTCCCTCCTGCCCTAACCAACTTATTCTCAACTCACTGGTCAAAATTGGGTTACCAGTGTATTCTTAAACTAGTCAATGGTAAACAGAGTGGAATTATCCGGACTGTCGTAGACAGTCAAACTTGTGCATATGTATCAGGGTCACCTGGAAGATCTTATTAACACACTGGGTGCTGAATCTCACCTCCAGAATTTCTGATTCCACAGGTCTGAGGTGGGGCTCCAGAATCTGCATTTCTAATGAATTCCCAGGTGATGCAGGGGCAGCTGCCCTGGGGACCACACTTTGAGAACTACTTAGACAATGTGGGGTAGAATGGATGTTGGGTGAAAGCAACCCAAAATTTATGCTGTAGGAGATAATTCTATCAGAAGTTCTTGTGCATGATTTGTAATGACATGTTTCTATTACTTTTCTTTTGAAAATTAAAATTTCTGTAACTTATTCATGTGAGAAACAATACTGATTGTGGTATACCACAAGCCAAAATATGGAAGTAGAATACAAGCTAATGGCCTATGGCAGAAAATGTGGTTTGAGTAAATGTCACCCATTGTCACAAACATCCACCCATCCTGCCCTGTGCTCTGTGCTACCCCACATCCCTTCCCATGCATACTTGTAGTTTCTTTTTCAAGGCTGAGGTGATATCAACCACATAATTGCTGAGGTAGTATCATCCTGGCAGAGGAGACAATATTAGCAAAAGAATGAGTATAAGAAACATCTCATTGTTTGGACTAAGAAGCCTGGTGTTTTTGCAACACAAAATATGAGGCTGGAAGTGCTGTGAATTAAAACCCTAAATTTGGACAAGAGCAAAACCACAGAGGGCTTTGTGGGATGTTGAGGAGCCTGAACTTGATCCTGTGGCCTTGGCAGCTACCTTGCAGAAATGTCATGTGGTTGGATTTGGGTTTCGTTTCAGTCATGTTGGGTTACATGAAAGGCAGATTTGAAGCAAGGAGTCAAGGTAGAGATGGGTAGTCCAAGTGTGAGTTATAGGCCTGAATAAGAGCCAAGATGATAAGTCTACAGAAGACACAGATCTCGAAAATATTTAGAAGGTCAAAATCTGTAAATCTGGTAGTCTGTTGGATGTAGAAGGTCTGAGAGAGAAGGCATGAAGATGTTTCCTAGGTTTCTAGCCTCAGTGAGAATAATGTGAGGAGGTATGGGTGCAGAGGCAGGGTGGAGGGGTGGGTCAGGCAGAGAGGAATCAGTTTCAGATGAGCTGGACTCACAGTCCTAGCCTATCTCTACATGAAATTAGAGCGGCTCACTAGCTAGTCTGGCGCATTAGGATGAGTGTGAGGGAGAGAACTGGACTAGAGTTAAAGATTTCAGAGTCATCAGAGTTAAATGAAGATCAGTGAACACCCAGGAAAAACGTGAAGGTTAGGAAGGTTTAGCCAAGGATGGACCTTGGAAAACACAACATTAATATGGTGGGGAAAAGACCAGGCTGTAATGTATTGATAAAACAGTGAAGGAAGGGGTCAGTGAGATAGGTGGGAGATGGGGTATAGAATTTCAGAGAGTCCAGGTCACAGAGTTAAGGAGGAGGGAGGGATCAATATTTGAGAAAAGTAAGATAAGGTTGGAAAACATTTGACAGGATTTGGCTTTTGGGCATTTTGGAAGAATAGCTAAGTGAAATTATAAGGAGGTAAAGGAGACTGGTTTTTCTGAGAGTTTTGATGGAAAGGTAATGGTAAGAAAGCAGGCAGTACCTAGAAATATCTCATGAGTACAAATTTCTCACTACATGAAATGGCCATGTGCTGACAGCAAGGGTTTGGGATTAAGTTAAAGAGGGTTATGAAGGCGTGGGATGGGTCAGCAAAGGTAACTGGCTCGTTAGGTGTTCTGAGAGAGCTGGCACTGTACCTTGGGCATTTTCTTTCTTTTTTTTTTTTTTTCTGAGACAGAGTCTCACTTTGTCCTCCTGGGTAGTGTACTGTGGTGTCATAGCTCATAGAAACCTCAAACTCCTGGGCTTAAGCAATTCTTTCGCCTCAGCCTCCCAAGTAGCTGAGAATACTGGTGCCTGCCACAATGCCTGGTTATTTTTATAGAAAAGGTCTTGCTCTTGCTCAGGCTGGTCTTGAACCTGAGAGCTCAGGCAATCCACCTGCCTCAGCCTCCCACAGTGCTGAGATTACAGATGTGAGCCACCACTCCTGGCCTTACCTTGGGCATTTTTCCAGAGCATTTGCAACCATAGATCTTTGAAATGACAATTATGTTCGTGAACTCATCTGAGAAAAAATGCTATATACCCCATTGCTGGATATGACTATGGCCACCTTCAAAGTACTCCCCTTGGGAATCTATGTATCAATGTCAGCGCCTACTCTACCCTTCAAAGCAATTTTGGAGCTCTTTTTCTAGAGTGACCATCAAAGCTATTGTCATAAAGCAGTATAATTCACAACTGATTCAGATTCTCCTGGGAAATACTTTCATTGCCAAATGAATCTTGCTTTTTTTGACTTCTCTTCTGACTCTTAAGTGCTGAAAAGTGCAGGGCTTTTTTTCCTCTTTATATTCTAAATCTTCACCTTGAGGGATCTTATCCTTTCTCATGTATATTGATCCCACACAGTGATAACACTTAAAAATGAATATCTTGCCTGGACCTCCTTTAGGGCTCAAAACATTCAATTGTATTTGGATGTATCCTATATGCATCTCTTACATAAAACATCTAAAGACTAACTTATTGTTCTTACATCCCAGACTAACTCGCATCCTGTTTTCCACAGCTCAGTAACCAGTATCTCTCTCTACTGTGCCAAATACCTAGAGCTTGTCTTTGGCTCCTCCGTCTCCACAGTCAAGCCTTCCCCAAATTCTGTCCTCACTAACCTCATAGGAGACCTCACATGCCTTGACTTCCCTCCGCACTGACTGTTTCTCTTGTCCACACCACCATCGCTGCCACCTAACTCCGTTAGTGTTCTCCCTCAATTTATTCTTGCTACCCATTTCCTCCTTCATCCAATTTTCAAGGTACTTTCAGAAATGCAGCCACGCGACCATTTAAAAACAAAAGTCTGGTCAGATGCAGTGGTTCATGCTGTAATCCCAGCACTCAGGATTGCTCGAGCTCAGGAGTTTGAGACCAGACTGAGCAAAAGCAAGATCTCATCTCTACCAAAAAACAGAAAAACTGAAGCAAGAGGATCACCTGAACCCAAGGTTGCTGTGAGCTATGATGACACCATGGCATTCTACCCAGGGTGACAGAATGAGACTCTGTCTTAAAAAAAAAAATACACCCCCCCAAACCCATAAATCTGATCATTCCACCCTTCTATTTACAACCCTCCAATGGCTTCTCAGTATACTTTGTTAAAATTCTAAAATCCTGACCCATTCCATGAAGTCCTAGAGGTCTGGCTCCTGTTCTGTACTGATTGGTTATACAATATTAGCACAGGCATCTTTCCTCCAACCCTCTCCCACTGAGGACTCTGCACACAGCACTCACCCTTGCCACCCATCTCCTGGCAATTGCCAGAGCAGCCTCATGCTCTTAGCAGCTAAGACTAGTGATCCCACACAGAGAACCCTTCTTTCACCTTTCTATCTGAATAAAGTCCCTGCTCCACACTGTCATAGTTCACTGTAGTTTTCTTTCACAGAACATGTCACAATTTTAATATGTATTCTTGCAAGAAAGGTTTATAGTGTGTCTTTACCCCATTGCCTACACAGGGCAGGAATCACGTCTGGTTTTCTCAGCACTCTATACCTCCATTCTATATCAGTGCTATGCGTGTACACGGCAGAGGCCCAAAATATTTGTTGAATGAATGAATACAAGTGTTTACTAGTAGTACCTGTGAGTTGAAGTACTGCTCCTCCCTTTACATTATTACAATGGATGGATTAACAGTTTTAATGACAGCCTGCTAAAAATAAGGTAACCAATTCATTCAATTTATATGAAAAAGTACAAGGTCATGAAATGCTCTGATATCTAAGAGGGGACTGTTATACTGACATTAATCTATGGTTTGTTTCCTTTCCGTGTTGTGTCCTACTTGACTATGCGCCTGCCCCTCAAAGTTAGTGACCTCAATTTTACCCTACACCACATGTGCTCAATGGGAGAAACCTGACCTGTGTTTGGAAAATGAGTTACACCAAGGAACTTCCAAAACACTGTGAGAAAAACCCCGAGATTATTTTGGAACAATGAAGAAGATGTAGGAGGCAGACTGAATGCCATGGAATCCAGAGGGGCTAACTTTGAGGACAGTGGCTGGATTCAATCATCCAGCAGAAGTACAGCGTGGGCTTAGCTCATTGCTTCCACCTGAGGTTTAATTGTATAAGGACAGACAAGGGGAATGATAGAAGCAATATACTGCTGGTTCTGAGCTCGCACATATGTGGTGTGTCCTCTCCCCCTACACACACACACACACACACACACCTCTCCAAACCCCCATTTCCTCTAAGTTTCACATATACAGTAATCATGATAATGCTTATTTTTCCTTCCTATAGTCCCCCAAAATAAATAGTGCTTTAGTTTCCACCAGTAACTTCAAGCTTCTTTCCTGCCATTTCCCAGCCAAAAGTCCACCTAGTATGAGCAGTCTCGTAACCACTTCTCCACCAAGTTGATCTCAAGCTTCAAGAGGCACTGGATGTGGAGTGAGCAGGACAGTCTATTCCCAGTGGTACCAGCCTCTCTAACATGACCAAGTATAAATCAAACTTGGGGCAGTGGGGGGGAGGTTTGCCTTTATCCTTACAATGTCTTTCTCATGGAATTCAAGCAAGCCACTTAGAAAAACAAGATGAAGGTACTTTGCAGTGAGCAGTTATTATTAGAGATCTTTCCCTCATCTGGCTTGCCTATTTTACCTTTATTCAAAATATATTTATTTTAGAATAATGTGGCAAGTTCTCCCAATTTAAGTGTAATTCCATGTCCTCCAGGAAGTCCTGGGGAGATAGGAGTCTAGGGAAATGCCATACGTGGTCCTTACCGTTCACTGAACAGCAAGCATTCAAGCACGTTCTCTTTCTCACAGTATATGTTTTATCTCCTCAGCTACACTGCGAAACTGAGGAGAGGGCCGTCATATAACTCGGCTCCACCTCCCACGGCACCCAACCTGGTGGGTACATTCAGTAACTGGCCACTGAAGCTCCTGAAGGAAGGTCGATGAAAGGAAGTGAGATGGCAGTGTTGCTGACATGGTCGGTCAATTTATCTTTAAAATGACTGTTCTGGCTTGGCACCTGTGGCTCAAGTGGCTAAGGCACTACCCACATACACCTAAGGTAGTGGGTTTGAATCCAGCCTGGGCCCACCAAACAACAATGA